>NC_067282.1:161261969-161565000 GCF_020740795.1 Apus apus
TAACTTTTTCAGGTTAGATAAAGCAGACACTTTTCTGGTGGCAGGAAAGTTGAAACTTTGCCTAAAATTAGTAGGAACGGCAAATCCAAGATCTATTTCCATGAATGCAGTTGGAGAAAGTCAGATGGTTTACAAAATAGACTTCAGAATGGAAGACTGAAATATCTGTCAGCTTCCACTGCTGACTTCTGCAGGGTGGAACGGACTTTGAGAGCTAGATTGCTAGGTACATCTATGTTACTTCTTTTTATTTCTAAATGTTTGCCAACAGTGTAATGTATTTATATTTGGTAAATAATTACTTTTATTTGTTCTTACAAAGCCCGATTTGAGATAAAATCTGTTTTAAGAGTGTTGCCTGACCTCACAACATTCCATGCTTACTCATACATAAAGCTTAAAAGCAGGTCCTGGTCCAGGCTGACAGCATTCAGTTCCTTGGTGCATTTCATTAGAAGATCCAAGAGTAGTAAAAACATTATTTAATTTAAGCTGAACAAGCTGATTTTAAAGCTGCTAATACACCTGACTGAGAAAAAAAGAGATCCTCTTCTGGTGAGGTGCTAATATAATTTGATATCTACTGAAATATTATTTCTGTCATAAACTATACCTCAGCTTTATTTTGATTAACAAGAATATTATTGAGTGCAGTGTAATTGCAGTATAATAAAAGTGCCATCAATGGAAGAATTATAGAATGGTACTGGCATTATATCTAATTTCAATTTCCCTTTATTCATTGCATACTTTATACAAAATTTTATTACTATAAACAGAACTAATTAAAAGACCCATACATTTTACATCCACTTTAAATAGCTGAAGAAAGCCCTAGTTGGTATTACTGGAATTATCACAATCAGAAACAACCTATCACTTATTATTTTATACATACATGGTCAAGATAATATAGTAAGTTTAGAAAGTTTCTTTCTGAATTTATATATTTTATTGTGATAGCACACTGGAAATGCTCTTCATTCACAATAGTCTTATGAAAGGGACTGCTTTTCATCCCTGCTGCCCAGCAAATATAGTGTACTTTGATACCCAGATACAAACAATGCTTTAGAAATTTGCTTAAAGAGCTTGTAAAAGGAGGACACACATGACACCTGCATGTGTGGGCTTTTTAAAAACAAAGTAGTTTCGGTTTTGATCAAAAATTGTCCAGCAATTAAACAACCACACACCAAAGACTTATTTTGAAGAAGTTTGTGCCAAACACATCTTTTTAAGAAGACTTACAAAGTATTGTGGCTGAAAAAAAAGATGCCTCAAGTGTCACAAAAATGAGCTACTTACTTTAAGAGCCAGTGTAAAAAATAAATTTAAACAGACAAGTGCACAAATAACATCTTAAAATTTCAAACAGTTTAAAAAGTTTAATTTTTATATTACCCTTGCTAATAATCCTAGACAGTATAAAAGATCCTAAATACAGATAACTAGATAGTTCTGAAGAAAATATCCACTCTCCTTCACTTTAAAGTGCTTCCAATGCTAACGTAAGACAGTGATTGTAATAGTGAAATAACACAGCTTTCATGTGGCATTTTTAGTTACTTTCTCAGGTGAGCAATCAAAAGTATAGCAAAATAAATAAATTTGAAGTAAAGAAGTAAAGTTGTGCGCTTTACACAACGTACAGAATTATGTACCCTTCCCCCTGCATATCCACACCTGAGCTTCTCTGTGTGCCACTGTCATGTGCTGCAGCTCCCTTCCTGCAATCCAGAAGACCTGCAAGTTCTCTCCAGCCTGCTGTGGCCTTGCTCACGTCATGATCTCCTTTGGGCTTCTATGAGCATTATAGTATTCAGCACTCATCCCAAGCCCTCTGGCAGGCGCCTGCACCTTGCACACACAATAATCCTTCACACCCTTCCCAGACAACTCTGCTTTCTCATTCTGACAATTTTTCCTTCCCTTCTCTCCCTCATTTGCTGAAGGATGCTTTGCCTCTGCTGCCATCACCCTTTTCTAAGGCTGCTCAGCCCACTCAGGTCTTCCCTGTTCTGTTTTATCAAAAAACATCTCTTGTTTGCAAGTGACTAAAATACAGCATCCCACCCACTTTTCTTCTGAATTTTTTACTATTTGGTTGCCATGGTACTGAGGCTTGAGGGGGCTGGCTAGCCTTCTGTCCCTTGGTGCTCACTACCTACATTCACACATCTCTGTTCTGTCCTTGTTCTCGTAAGAACATGACTTGAGTGTCATATGAGTGTCATATATGTACCTTGCCCAGATCAAGGCACAGGCAGTGGCTCTTACAAGGCACCAAGAGTGGGGACAGGAGGTGGAAAGGAGGAAGCTAATAGATCTCTGAAGTCAAGAAAATGGACACAATATTTTACAGTGCAGAAATATTTTTTTATTGTTAAATATGAAAATACTTTTCTTTTGGCAACAACAGACCATGTTGGCCCTGAAAACCAGAAAAAATTACCACAACTTCAAGGACTGACTGCCCTCTTGGAAAACTAACAGAAAACATCAGAGAGAATATTTACATCTAAGCCAGGCCTTCTTACCAGCCAGAACACATTAGTCAAAGTGCAATGAGAACACATCAAGAAAAGCCACCCTTTCCTACTGAGGCCATCTGGACTCTCTCAAAGCCTTTGAGATTTAAGTGCCCAGAGGCCCTCTTCAGGCTATGTACTGGGGAGATTACTCAGAGGAAAACATGGGACATGCACAGAGCCAGTGGTCCTGCTTGGCCTTCAAAGCAGCTGAGAAAATTTCACCTATAACAGCAACCGGTGGCCAAAGAGCAGCTAATAAAAATAAGAGTTATTTCTTCTATAATTCATAATAATGAATTATAGTTATGAGTTTTAATAAGTGGGAAGTGGGGTCTCTGTGAAAACCATCAAGAAAAATTGTCCATTGAGACAGGACAGAAAGACCTGATGGACCTCTACTGTCCTACAGATCCATCCCGCCAGGCAGCATTCCTCAACACTCTTGTGTCTCTTCCTGCCTGTTACAAGAGTAATTTCTTTCAGTCAGGAATCCTCTGCCAGCATCACTGCTATTCTGACTGCAGGCTAAGGCCCACGTAAGCATGGGCATCTATAGAGTTATCCAGTTTAGTGGAGCTGTGAGAATGCCTCCTTTGTGCTAGAAGCAGAGAGAACTTCTCTGGTCTGGCTGGATTGCCAAATATTTGGTAACTATGGAGTCCTGAAGGCCTCTAAATCCAGCCCTAGTGCCCTTTGACAATGTGAGACAAAGTTGTCATTCTTTCAGCAAGTCCTGTGGCATGATTTTGTCATGTCATGATCATAGGAAAGGCTTCTGGAAAGATGCCAGGTTATATGCCTTGGGAAAGAGACATCTTGCTGTTGTCAGATGATGGTCCTAGTGAGGCTACTGGATGTTCCAGTTGGTTTGGTGTTAAAAAATATGAGGCTTATGCATATTGTCCTTTTCAACATCAGAGTCAGAACTTTAAGTGTTCTGCTTTTGCCTTTCTCTTCCCCTTTGCAATGGGACAGACATTCTTTTATCTTCCCAAACTTCCAAGTCCCTTCTCTTCTATACACCTTTTACCTTCAGGACTCCCTCTATAAGTCTATTTGACTTTGTCCTGTTTGAGACAGAAGAATTCCTTCCTCTCTGTTCTTCTTTTGTCAATGCTCTCTCTCACCTCCAAGCAGTTGTTTCCATCTTTGATCTTCCTGCAGAAATGCTCTCACCTTCATCCACCACTGTTCTTCTACCCTTGTATGACATATTTCACCAACTGATCAGAGATGTAAATAGCTGTAAAGAGCAATTCAGCCATTGATATCTCTGCTCTTCCATGGAAAGGAACACATATGTGCTTTCTTAAGATTCAGAATACGCAATGTGTCCATTTGAGACAACTGCTATTAGATGTAGCTGGGGTCATTCAAACTGTACCCATTGTCCCAACTGTTTCTAAAAATACTGTGTAGCACACAATAGATAACTGGTCCTAATATTTTACCTTTAGCGATCTTTTAGCCTGAACATATTACAAAAGACATTCCAAGAGTTAGGAAGTAGGAATAGTCAAGGAATTTAGCCTTTAGGATGACCATGCAGCCATTCTATTAAAGACTGTAGCACAAGATGCTTCAGTCTGTCTGATTCTGTAAAATGGAGTACATAAATATCATGCAAATGTCAAGGGTTTAGAAGTCTGCAGCCTTCCCATTTGTGCTGTTTATTAATCTGACAACACTCATGGTGTGGCACCATTCTCAGTCTGGTAGCCTGTGTATATTTCATTCTCACATTCACAGCTATGCTGTCACATCCATGAGCCTGACAGTTTGATCTGCAGGACCATGATACACAGGAGAAGTCAAGGCCTTGTCCTTCAGCTGAGGAGCTGTAGGGGTTTAACCCAGCAGGCAGCTAAATACCACACAGCCACTCACTTATTACCCCCTATCCTCCAGGGAATGGAGGGGAGCATCAGAATTCAGGTAGAGAGACTCACAGGTTGAAATAAAGTCAAATTAATAATTGAAATAAAATATTAATAATAATTTAAAGTAATATTAATTAATACACAGAACAATAATAGTAGAATGTAAACACAAGTGATGCGCATTGTAGCTGCTAACCGCTAGCTGATCAATGCCCAGCCTGTCCCTGGCTAGCAATAATAGAGGAGAGAAATCTTAAAACCACAATCCCAGAAGAGAGAAAGAGCTTCCTATCCAACTCTCATTTGTATACTGAGCATAACATTACATTATATGGAATATTCCATTGGCCATTTTGGATCTGTCCCTCTGGTTATTCTCCATCCCAGCTGCTTGTGCACCTACACAGCAACAAAGGAGCAGAAGGTGAAGAGCCCTTGATTTCTCAGCAACAACTAAAAGAGTCAGCATATTTGTCAATATTCTTCTCATACAAATCCCATAATAATTCCAAAATTTAACACTATTCAAGTTACTAAGAAGAAAATCAGCTCTGTCCCAGCCAAAACCAAGACACGAGCATATCATATAGCGAGTTTCTGAGCTTATAACAGCCCTGCTAGAGGAGATCTGAGCAAAGCTCTGCACCAGGTCCTTCTTTCATTACATAAACTGATCCAGCACATACTCCTGATCACAGAGTGAAGAAGTCACAGTTCCATATTTATTTTGCAACAGCAGCTGGTACTGCAATATATACCGTAGCTAATGGCAGACTTCTTGAATAATACATTAGAAAAAGTTGCATATATATTCTGTATGCAATCCAGAGCTTATGGCAAGGGAGGTGAATAAAATGACTGTGCTGTTTTAATTTGAAGATTAAAGACATTATTTATAAATAAGGTCAATCCATATACTTTTAATAGGGCAAGACATTGTGAAGAAAAATTGAAAGATCTATATGTCTTAAACAGAGGCACTGTTTATACTGAAGAGCTGTGTCTGTGTTGTTATCAGGTGCATAGAAGCCAGGATTTAAAAGATTGACTTAGTAATATGCTTAGCTCCAAACGAATATGGCTAATCTTCTGAAACGCCATTGAAGTATGTTCCTTTCCAAAATGTGTCACAGAAAATATAATCTACTTTGTTTTTGTATAGAGCAGCTGAGTCATTAAAATATCATATAGCATTTTGTTCCCCAATAGACTGAATATGCAAATAATCTTATGGATAACTGACAGCTTGAGGGTGTCAGGTCATATCCAGCACAATAAATAATACAACTGTCAGATGTCCTGTTGAAAAAGACTGATTTTAATAGGAAGTAACAGTTACACAGCTAACACTTACAAAAGCTGCCCAAAATAATAAGATACTCACAATATACTGTAAATTGTAATCTAAATGTATTTTGAGACTTTCTGGTACCTGATTAGCTGGGCTAGAAGAAAAATTGATTCTTTACGTTTGCAATGATGTTAGGGATCAATCAAAGAGTTGCCAACAATATTATAGAGAATATATTGGCCTGCATGTGAAATTCACAGTAGTTAGGCTGATCAGAAGAGTTAGAAAGAATTTCCAGTGACTTAAATTGAAATCAAAGAAAAAAGTGACGGAAATGTTGGGTCAAAGCTGCCTAACTGGAAATGATAATGTTGGTAATTCATTTTTTTAATGGGCTTCTTAGAGTAAAGAAGATAGCATTAGGACTTTTAATCTGATTAGAGTAAGTATCTTGTTAATAATCTTGTCTGATTACTTTGTAGTTAGTTAGAAATGTAAGTTAAAACTTCAACTAGAAATATTTATAAGGTTATGTCCTTGCAGTGCATGTGATTCACCTAGAAAGAAAAATCTTAGTGGAAAACCAGAAATATTAATCTAAATTCCCTGGCAAACATGCTATCTTTTAAAGTGCAAACCTGTGACTAGATCTAACAATGAATTTAAACTCAGGGAGTTGAGGAAGATGCTTCTCCTGGAAAATGAGAGAAGTGACTATCCTCAAGTGGAAGAGTGAATTAAACCTTGACCTCTCACTTCCTCTGAAAGTATTTTAATCACATCAGAAATAAACTCTTTCCTACTGTTGTATATCTAGATGGGGGGAGAAAAAGGGGAGAAAAAGAATCAATGAACTAATTTTGGGAAAAACCCAAGATTAGCAAAGCACATGAATTGCATATTCCTACCTAGGGTGGCCCATCACTGTATTCCTTCTAACTAGTTTTTAGAAGCCCATTTCAGAAGGCATCTGCTCAGTTGCCTTGGTAAAGACAATACAGTATGTTCTCAGTACAGTTCTGTTAATATATGCCTAGGGAATTGTCAGGTCAAAATGGGAGAGAGAGAACCTATTTAGCTACTTTCATGGTTGGGTTGTTGCTGAACATTTCAGATCATAATTTGGGATTTAGGCACCTATGGTCTTTAGTTCATCTGCCTTATAATTTTGCTACTTCCTGAAATGCTGCAGTCCTGAAATGATGTGTCAATCCACTGAATAATTTTAAGATATAATAGTAAAGGTACACATTTTATGACATGAGGAATAAACTTGGTGGGACAGGGATGAATGACCCATCCATTTGAGAAGAAGCAGGAGGGAAGAACACACCTTTAGCTGTCAGAGAAAAGCCAAACAGCCTTTGTGTTTGGGGATTCCTTTGGCACACTCTCTTAACTGGACTGTGAATTATATTAATACCAGACAAGCTAAGTTGTTTTATTTCTGCCAAATCCAGCGGGGAATTCTCAGACTCCTAAGGTGTCTTGTTTTTAACAAATTAGTTTTGTAAATGTATTTACAAAGTAAAGGGTCTGATTCTTTGTTGCTATAACTTTGCATTGTTTCACTGATTTCAAAAGTGTATAGATGATTTATACCAGATGAGAGTGTGGACAAATGAACAATGCCACAAATATGAGACCATCTTAAACAAGACAGGCTTGACTCCACAACTAGGAAAGCCATTATCCCCATTATTTCTTTGAAATGCCTGCACTAAAGGCTTCCATAATATTTTGAAAGACTTCAGGCTGCTTGAATCCTTCCTGCTATTTTGAGTCCTGAGAAGAGCAGTTCCCAAAAGCTCACAAAGAAGACGACTACTGGAGCCAGGACTGTTGAAATCTGGAAGGCCTGTATTTAAGGCTTAGTTCAGCACTGGAGGATGGAAGAGATGAGTGGAGGCTATGTCAGTGGTCCAACTGATGTAACAGCCTAACCAGTGTCAAGCATCCTACTTATGGCTGAGATTACCTAGATGCTGTGTTTGTAGATATGATATTCTTGCTGGGCTTCAGCCTTAAGCAACTGGAAGAGTTTTGTCTACTGCGTTGTGTTCTGTAGGAATAAAACCTTGTCTTCTCAGACACGGCTACCTAGATATGTCAGGCTTCCAACTGAGTATTCTTCCTAAGTTAAGAAGAGGAGATAACAGCAGGGCATCAAGGATAACCCCACTGATCCCTTTAGTGTGACAAAGAATGGATGCTCTGTTATTCTATGCTACCACAGATGCTGTGTTTCTAATAGCATTTCTTTGATAAATCTAGGTTTGCTTTTTTCTGGCTCAATAGATGAAAACATCAAACGAGGGGACCCATTCCTTCGCTTCAGCAGCCATGAGCTAACACAAGAAGGAACAGTATTGCCAGAAGGAGACATTTACCTGCCAGCTTCCCAAGTCAGACCACTGGCTTCTAATCAGTTGGCCCTACTGAGCTCCAACAGAAAGGCTGCAAAAGTGCATGGTTCCCACATGGGATACTATAGCAGGAGGAGACTGCACTTGCAGTCAATCTGTAAGCAACACTGACTATGTTTTGGAAGGGCAGTACTATTTTAAGGGGAGCCTGAATATTTCTGTAGCATACTTTATTTTTCCCTCATCTTTTTAGCATAGAAAGTGAATTTAAAGTAAACTCCATTCTCTTCTTATACAAACTTGGATAATTTTGAATGTCTGATGGGTTCCAGAAGCCAGAGACAGTGTGTATAAATGCATGCATTACTGCACTGCACAGCAGTGCTGAAATACTGCATGCAGAGGTTACTTTCAGACAAGTCTCTCTACATTCTTTCTCTAGTTAATGGAAAGAGATGAGCTTCTCCAGGGGGCAATTCAAAACATTGCAGAGTTTCTGAATCGTCATCTGAAATAACCTCTTCCTATTAAACTCTTTCTGTTCCTGTTTCTAGGAACCTCCTGTTTGCTGGAGGGAGAATCCACAAAACTATCATTAGTCTTTGGGCCTGTTCCCATTCTCCCTTGGGAAAAAAACACAACAACAACAACAACAACAAAACACACACACACGCACAAAAACCCCAAACAAAACCAAAAAACCAAAAACAACCAAGAAAACCAGAAACCAAAAAGTATCAGTGAATGTAGATTCTTTCCTGGTGAATCCTCTTAGCAAATGAAACTTCAGCTTTACATACCAATCTGTACTTCATCTAGAACTGATGATACCAGTGACACAAATTTTGCATCTTTTGCTTGCTTGCTTGCTTGCTTTCTTGCTTTCTACTTTCCGTTTCTTCCTTGTCTTGGACTATAATGTAACTTTGCCTAAACTTATATAAACATCCTATAGCTTATCATCCTATAGATAATCAGGGGCACATTTAGAAACTCTACCAAACACACTGGCTTATTTCACTTAATCAAAAAAGTATCACATCTTAGCTGACTTAATCTGTCATAATTAAAACTGATAGTAATTTCCCTGTTAAATAACTTTTGTTGAAAGATGCTGATTGACTGAAGCCAAAATTTGAATTAAGTTTCTCAGTTCTGGGATGAGCTATCTGATGACAACTAGTCCAACTAAAATGGATCAGGCGTGTAGCAGCCCTATAGGGAATACAGGAGCTCAGCCTATAGCTATGAAACTGTATGGACTCTAGCAGCTCCTATATCTAGTCATTTCTTCTAATTGAATCTACTGCACTTTCATGACTGGTTGGTTCATATACACAAAATAAAAAGTTTCATTAACTGGTGGCAAGGCCACTCCTTCAGTCTGTGGGAGACCCACCTTCAAGTTCTACCTCTAAATTACACAGAGATGGGAATTAAACTTGGCCATAAAGCAGTTTATATGGATGGTTTGGCTACTCAGTGGTTTCTCTTCTTGTGTAGGTGTGAGAAATTTCAGAAACATGAGTTTCAGCTATACAGAATACAATCAAATTCCCTTAAGCCACTTTTAAACATGACACAGCCTGACTTAAAATTGTAGGCTCTGATGCTCCAAAACCTCTACTGCATTTTCTTTTATGCAAAACAAGGATCAGATGTGCTTCCAGTCCTTACTGGCTCTTTTCCCAAGGTAGGTGATGAGAGGCAGCCCTAGAAGGAAAGAGAGATTTGGGCAAATTATTACACATTACTCTTATTTCTAAGTTGATATAGATGAAAATGATTGCCAATTGGCCTTCAAGTTAATGAGAATTCTTTTGTATCTTTATTTGTTTTTCATTTCCTTGTACTTTCATTTTATAACAGAAACATTTTGGAGGAAAAAAAAAAAAAAAAGTCAAATCTTCCATGTCTTCCATGTCACTTTTCAATTATTGCCAGTTCTCAAGCCACTAAAATACAGAGGACACTTAGCTTCAGCCTCTGGATATGACCAGGAGTGATGTACCTCACCTTCTGCTAGACATTCGTCCCTGTGTAAGGCTTATCAGCATTCAGAAAGAGGATGTTTGTCTTCTCATTTGTGCAGACCTCATAATGGCCTTTCACTACCTGAAGGGGACCTACAAAAAGCTGGGGAGGAACTTTTTACAAGGGCATTTAGTGATAGGACAAGGAGTAATGGCTTAAAACTGGAAGAAGGGAGATTTAGATTAGTCATTAGGAGGAAATTCTTTAATATGAGGGTGGTGAGGGACTGCAACGGGTTACCCAGAGAAGCTGTGGAGACCCCATCACTGGAGATGTTCAAAGTCAAGTTGGATGAAGCTGCACCCCAATAGATCCAATGGGAGAAAGTACACCCAGTAACTTCAGTATTGCTTAGGATACAAAAGATAAAGGTCTGCTCCTTTTACATGTCAATCACTATCTCCCAGAGAGATCATCAAACAAGCAATTCTCAAGCCTTTTTTCACCAAGCATATACATGAAAATACTGATGATGCTCTGTGCTCCATCCACTATCATTCCAGACTGGCTATCTCTACTTACTTACTTTCTGGTACCTGGCCTAGGGCTGCTTTCTGCTCCTTTCCCTCACTGTTCTGTAGATTTAACTATTAAAATTTACATTTTAATCTTCTGCACTTTCTGAACACTCATTTCTGAGAGAATCCCTTTGCTTGAATTTTGTCTACCTTCTTGGGTGGAAACCCTAGTTATTATATGTTCAGGAATTAGGTTTCTCATTATCACCCATTTAAGCTACTTCACTTTACATAGTAAAATTAAATATTCATGAGAGATGAGAATGTAGAGAAAGAGTGAGATCCTGGGGGCATTCACCTGGGAAGGAGAAGAATTGGACTCTGAAGTCTGCTCCAATTAGTATTTTAATTATTTTTTTTTTCTTATTTTTCCTCTGCTTCAGTGAATATTTCCCTGGAAAGCTGACCAGCTCCTTCAGATGTATTTGAGAAAATCACAGCCAAGAGTGCTTCCTAATGAAGATAAGAAACCATTCAGCCAAGGTATTCCATGATACTTCTTACGTAGGAAACAGTCAGTTGTTTCTGTTGCCCTATCCCTCTTCTGTGACTGTGACTGCACACGCCAAAAGGCCAAAACCTTGTACCTCACCTTTGATTTTCAAGGTATCCTGATTGCAGGTCAGGAAGCCTTTGTTTCCCAATCAGTGACTATAGTGTCATGCCAAAGCCACTCATGCTCTTCCTAACTTCTAATGCAAACTGAATTATTCAAAAATTTTATTAGACATGGGAGCATAACTAAGGCATAAGAGCCATCACCACAAACAATTATTTGCCTTTCAATAGAAACAAAAAGGTAATTTGGAGTCCAGTATGATCAATGCCTAACAATATATTATTATTTAACAATCTGCGTAAGTGTTTTGAAGTAGAATGGTGCTCAGATTGCTTCACAAGCACTGTTTTTTATGGCTTCCTTGATGTTACAAGAAGGTCTTCTATAAAGTTTACACTAAATATCACTTTTTCAGTTTGTGCTGCACCATAGAGAATTTAGAGTTTAATCATTAATACACAAGCAAATTTTTAGAATGAAACTGAACCTTGTTTTCAGGAAAAAATGAGATCAAGATATATTCCCTAGAGACATGTGTGACATAATTAGCAATAAAACAATGATGCTTATGCCCCACTGGTTTAATTAATTATATTCTCCAGTAAAATTATTTACAAAAATAAATACTAATGACAAATTAACAGGCTGTGAAGAGCTTCATTGTGATAGTATAAAATGGAAAATTTGCTGGAATATGAGTCACTGTTCAACAGAAGAAATTTTTTGCTGCAGAGCAATTTATTAGAGTGGCCAAAATTCATAAATGGATGACAGTAGAACAAGGCCTGAGTGTATGACCAATAACAATTTATTCCTTACTCTCCCCATTCTGTTAAAAACTTCATTTTCAGAAATCTAGTCTTTTGCATATATGTTCATTATTTTCCCCCTATAGAATTATTGTATCCTTTTCATTGCTAATTTTTTTTTTGTTCAGCGTTAGCTGCCTTTCAGGACTTCAGCACAGCAGTGTGCCCTGGCAGGCAGGAGCGCCAGCCAAGCCTGGGGTGCATTGAGCATGGCATAGCCAGCGGGTTGAGGGAGGTGATTGTCCCACTTTACTCTGCACGGGTGCGGCCCCATCTTGAATGCTGTGTGCAGTTTTGGGTGCCACAGTACAAAAAGGATATAAAGCTACTAGAGAGTGTGCAGAGCAGGGCCACAAAGTTGGTGAAGGGTTTAGAGGGGAAGCTGTATAAGGAACAGCTGAAGGCACTTGGTCTCTTCAGCCTGGAGAAGAGGAGACTGAGGGGAGACCTCATTGCAGCTTCTGCTTCCTCATTAGGGAAGGAGGAGAAGTAGGTTCTGACCTCTTCTCTCTGGTGACCAACCATAGGACCTGAGGGAATAGTAGGAAGATGTGCAGAGGGGGTTTAGGTTGGCCATTAGGAAGAGATTATTCACCCAGAGGGTGCTGGGGCACTGGAATAGGCACCCCAGGGAAGCAGTAATGGCACTGAACCTGACAATATTCAAGAAGCATTTGGACAATGCCCTCAGGGACATGGTGTGAATTTTGGAGTTGTCCTGTTCTGAGGCAGGAGTTGGACTTGGTGATCCAGGCTGTCTGTGGATGTTGTTGAGCCACCATCCCTGGACACATCTAAAAAGACAGATGTGATGCCAGATGACAAGGTTTAGTGGTGGATATGGTAGAGTTAGGGTAGTGGTTGGACTTGATGATCTTGAAGGTCTTTTCCCACCAGAATGATACTGTGATACTGTGAGATTTTTAATCAAATCAGTAATGGTTGCATTTTTTGGTTGACTAGTTCCAGCTAACATAACTGTCATCTGTTTATCTAGTTAATTTGATTAACTGCATCTCATTTATGTTAAAGGCAACTGGGATTATAAAGCAAAAAAAGTTAGATATTCAAAAAAACTATCTTGAAGCTAAAATTACTATAAAATTACCTGCTTGTTCAGCACTACTATTTGCTAGAGTGTTTAGCTGGAGCCTACTGACTTCAGCAAGTCTCCTTTGAGGCTGACTTCCTATTAATTTCATGTTTATCCAGAAACAACCTTTAAGTAATCAAGTCAGAGCTCTAAGAACAGGCATCAACTATCACAAATTCATAATGAAACATTGCAGTCTATTGCATATATAAATCCTTCCAGATAGTAGGTGATATTCTGTATTTAGAGAACTGCTTCCCCTTTCAGTCTTCAAACTAAGTGTTTGTAAAGTATTTTAAAACAAGCTCTCAGGAATGGGGAAAAAAGACCTGCAATACTATTGCACAAAATGGATTTGATTAGTGAGAAGCCACTGTATTTAAAAACATTTTTTCCTACCCAACTTTTTATTGACAGTGGGTGGGAATGAAAGTAGTGCAATTATCTAATTATTCAACATCTACATGTAAGTTTTCTTCTCCAGCCAAAGATAAAATTACTTTTGCATAATATAAATAAATAAATATAATATGCATATTATGTATATTAAAAGAAAAATAAATTTACTATAATATAAATATAAATGTAGAGATTAAAATTAAATATAAACAAAAATTGTATATAAAGCAAAACAAACCAAAACCAAACACATGTCCAGCTGTTCTTTCATATCTTGTCATCATGGAGAATGGACAACCGGAGATGAACTCTTCTGCATCTCCCTCTTTTTTTTTCTTGGAGGTTTTCCTTGGTATTTACTCTTACTGTAGTTAAAAAAAACCCAAACCAAACAAATAAAAAAACCAAAATGAAACAAAAAAAACACAAAAAAAACCTCAGAAAAAAACACCCAAGCAAACAAAACAAACAAACAACAACAAAAACCCCAAACCAAAACAAACCCCAAAACCAACTTTTTTTTTATTATTATTATTACTTGCTTCCTTCTATATATTGTTTTTCTGGATCAAATATACCATTTATTGACAAGAACTCTGCAGATAATTTTTTCAGGCTTCAATCATACAGCACCGCATAGCACAGACCTACTTTATGTATTTCAAAGAAAATGCTTTGATTTATTTTAAAATGTATAGATTTTGTCTTTTTTATGGGAATATGAGAGATCTACCAAATTTTCAGTGCATGATCTACTATAATTGTGCATTCTTCTTTGAAGCATTAGTATATCCTCCCTCTAGCTATGTTTGTACAGTCAAATATTTCTCTGTATGGGTAGATTTTTATATTTATCCTGCTGAATTGCTGCATGTTTTGTCAGATAAATTCTTTTATTTGTTAAGATGATCTGGTATTCTAAATTTGCCCCAAAGATGCATACAGCCATTCATCCAAGTCACTAGCAGATCTGCCGAACACTCAGAGGTGCAGGAGAGATTCCCATGGAAACCTACTTTATTTAGCTGCTAGTCTGACAGTGGAACATGACTGACTGTTCCTCTGGGTATGCGTTTCCAATCAGTTGCGCAACTGCCTCATCTAGTCATCCTTTCCCTAGTTTCCTCATGGGAGTGCCTCTTAGAGTAGTACTGGACAAGACAGAAAATATCTGCTTAATATCCCCTTTGCAAAAAAATACTTGCTACCTAGTCAAAGTAGAGGAGTAATATTTATTTATTTTTAAGTAGCATATTTGGAGAAGTCCATCTTAGTCGTTACTTATCTCCTTGTTATGTTCTGTTTGCTTAGAAAATATTTCTAGGTGTTTTTTTTGTTTCAGCAGGTTTGTTTGGTTTTTTTGGAGCTGAAATTAAATGGACTAGCCTAGAGATCGCTAACTCCTTGTTTTTATGAGATACATTTGGATGTCTCTATTAGGCCTTCAAAGCATTTACAACTCATCCAACTATTCTATAACCCATTACTCCCTCACTGAAGCAGTGTAAACACTTTTTTTCTCTGCTGCACCTGTACCAATTGGCTGACTTCAGCTGACTTTTTAAGTTAAAAAAACATGAAGCAGATAGTAAAATTAAAATAATAGCTCTGTCCTACCACAGAAACGAAGCTTCTTTTCTGAGTCAGTATTAACCCTTATATGTCTTGTTCATTTTGCACCATGGACTTTCTGACTGTGTTCCTTTATAATTGTGCAACCATTTTATATTAATTTTCAGCAATATCAGTTGGAATCTACTTGCTCTGCTCTCCCTTATTTTTTTCAGGGTGACTGAAAACTGATCCAACCACGATGATCATCCAGTATGTGTGTGACAACTAGTGCAACCCTGTACCACAACAATGCAAACTGTGTTTTTCAACAAGACTGTGTCGGGGCAACAGAGAGAGGCTCCCTGACCTGTCTGCCATGCTTTTTGTGCCATGTCTTAGTTCTCACGAATGAGCTACAATCGTGAGTATCTTTAAACCAATGAACTGCCAAGCAAATAGTCTGTGCAGCACTGGAACAAAGAACCGCAAGAAGAACTGGCCATCAAGAAAGTCCCTTCATTTATTGTCTGTGACTCTGCATTAGGTGATGTTTCTCTGGAAAGGTAGGTTAGGCATCATTATGAAATCCTTTGACTTTACTCCATTAATGAAGACACACATTAGAATAAATACTATATGAAATTA
This sequence comes from Apus apus, assembly GCF_020740795.1. Classification (NCBI taxonomy): domain Eukaryota; kingdom Metazoa; phylum Chordata; class Aves; order Apodiformes; family Apodidae; genus Apus; species Apus apus. The sequence continues at coordinate 161,277,652 of NC_067282.1, forward strand.
TCCAAGTATAAAGGTCCATGAAAGAAAAAATCAACAATTTTTTATGGAGAACACCCTAATTCTCTCCATCAGATAGAACCTAAAAAAAAGCAGAAAGCTTTAGTGTCATGATTAGCGCAAAAGAAGTTTCCTGTTAGGTGGAACACTCAGCCATTTGCCCATATTTCCATAGTGTAGGTTGGGATGATATGTAAACAGCTTTACCTGCGTGTCATAGGTGATGACGAGCAATGTTTGGGGATAGGTTGGTGGATGAGTTCTCTTCAGTTCATACACTTGTGACAGATTCAGACTTAGCAAAAGCTGTGTATTACTGTAATCTTTTCTTTTGTCTGGAAAAAGTGGTACAAATAGCTATTTGAGCTTTTGTATAAAAGGAAACAAATACAAAACCAAACCAAAACAAAAACAACCCACAAAGAAACAAAAAAACACAAACAGCTGAAGTATCACACTTATTTTTCCAATTATAATCTTAAAATTAATCAGAGCTGTTGCAAGTGACCCAACTGTTAGTTTCAATTGTACCTCTTCCCTCTTGGAAATGTAACTTCCTGCAGACCTGCAAACCTCACCTTCAACTTTTTTTTTGTTTGTTTTCATTGGTGGTTTTGGGTCCTTTAGTGACTAGGAAAGTATCTTTCTTTTGAGAGTCCTCTTTCCCCAGATAATTCCATCCAGACATCAAACTTCAGAGTTCTACAGTATTACCCATGAGCTTTAACTCTGTAAAGACTCTGCTGTTATACCTCCTGTTTCAGTCCCAACAGTTACCTTTTCTGGTTCTCCTTTTTTTTCTCCAAATGTCATTTTTCATACTGCACAGAAATTAGGTTACTTACGCTGGACTTCTAAGTATGTTATGATTGAATTTCAGAAAGCAGGTGGAGCCCATGCCAAGTATTTCTGTGTGACAGGCAGGCTTTCACTGATTCTTGCTACTCAGCTCTGAGACACCATTACATCCTTCACACTGCTATGAACTCATTGTGATGGTTAAAGGCTAATTTTTCAACTGGGGCTTGTGCTGTAAGAAAAAAGTAATCAAACGAATTGTTTTCAATACAGCAAAACAGAAGCATCTCAATGAGTAATGCATACACTTAGTTCTTCAAAAAGGTTAATTTTCCAAATTTCCCATAATTTACAGATTACGTTTTCTTGAAAGAAAATTAAACAACAAATTGTGAATTCTTTAGAGGTAGCTTGGTACTAGACAAACCCGGAGTTCATGTGATATCAGTAATGAAATGGCATAAACTAGAGCAAATTTGGAATCATATAATTATATTCTGTCCTCTAATTCCTGAGAGTCAGTCAGTACACTTTCATGGAAAACATGCCTTTATAGCTACCACAGCATAAAGTGTATTTTACATCTATATATTTCTTAATTGAGGTGCTGATCTAATCTTCCTAGCTTTAGTTTTTAAAGAGTTGTTAAAATGTTTATTTTAGTGAAGATGCAGACATAAATCCAATCCAAGTACTGAAAAAAAAACATAATGAAAGGGCAACAAAAAGCTCAGTCCATCCGGTTTTTCACAAGAAGAGATTACTGTGTACAAATACTTTTAGAGACAGAAAAACAAACAGCTACTAAAGTGTTTTTCCTCTTAATGAAGAAAATATAACAAAAGCCAGTATTTGAAAGCTCAAGTCAGAAATCCAGATGAGAAACAAGACTCATGTTTTCTCCATGTTCTTCTTCTGTCCGGTTCTGGAGCCCCCAGCATAAGATGGAGCTCTTAGGGAAAGTCCAGAGGAGGGCCACAAAGATTATCTGAGGGGTGGAGAGCCCTTCCTATGAAGACAGGTAGATAGAGTTAGGATTGGAGCCTGGAGAAGGGAAAGCTCTGGGAAGACCTCATAGTGGCTTTCCAGTATCTGAAGGGGCCTACAGGGCTGGGGATGGTCTTTTGACAAGGGCTTGTAGTGAGGGGACAAGGAGTAATGGATTAAAACTGGAATAGGGTAGATTTAGGTTACACATTAGGAGGAAATTCTTTAGTGTGAGGGTGGTGAGAGGCAGAAACAGGTTGCCCGGGGAAGTTGTGGAAGCCCCATCCCTGGAAATGTTCAAAGCCAGGTTGGACAGGGCTCTGAGCAACCTGGTCTAGTGGGAGGTGTTCCTGCTTAAGCAGGGGGTTTTGAACTAGATGATCTTTAAGGTCCCTTCCAACTCAAACCATTCTATGATTCTAGGTTCTGTCAAACATGCCCAAGAGGGGTCTTCAAATCAACAGTACATGACTTTCTGAAAAATGTGTTTCACTGTACACTGGTATGGCTTAGTGAAATAAAAATTACTGCATCCAAAGAGGAATAGCTAAGTAAAATGTAACTGCATATGACACTGAAGTTAGATTATTAATGTTTTCCTTTTAGGCTTTAATTCAGTGAACTATAAGGGAGTTACTTGCTGAAAGTTATATAGTTGAGCATCTTCTCTGTAATTTGTATGTTCATACAGAAATGTATGAAAATAGAAGATAATAGAAAGAAAGACCCATTGGGATATCTCTACCCGAAGGTCAATCAAGTTTGGAAGCATTTGGGACTTCAGCTAGTGTTTACCCATCAAGGTGTCTTACGAACCAACAATTCATATTGTCATGTTTTAGAAAAATAAACTTAACTGAAGCATCAAAAAATATGCTTTCCTTTGGAATGGCTTTGTATCTTTTCTGTGGTAGAAGCTGAGACTGTCCTGTTCCACAGTAATCTGCCAAGGGAGAAGCTTAGAATGATATTAGTAGACTAAAGTTATTGCTAGAACACGTCCTATTTCTCCTTTGAAGGAGTTGCCATTTTAACGTAGATTCAGAATAGGACTTTTTTCTTTCTAGCAAAAAACTACTTTGATTATTTGGCACTGATATTACTGTAGGTTTGTTGTCATTGATTACAAGATTGTTTGATTATTTTTTTTTTATTTGTGTGCACCAAGCAGCAAAAGTTAATAGTCATGCTATTTGTTTTTCTAATTATAATTCCAGCAGTAATGAGTTCTCAGCTTGTTGGTATCATGCAGGTATTTGTAGATTTCTTAGTCCAGAAACTACCTTTTCAAGTCCTACTATCATCATATTTTCCCTTGTATCTCATTTTTGTTTTTTTTTTCTATCATCTGAAAAGAGTCCCATTTCAACTCTCTCACTGCTTCTTTTAAATGAAAATATTAACCACTCCTCATCATTGAACTAGATGCAACTTCCTGTAGTGTTGCAAAATATAACTTTAAATATTTATAAGTATTTACAGACATTAAAATACACATTATATTAAATTTCTCAGTCTTTTTGTTATGAAGCACACACATGCACACACATATAAACAAATATGAATAGGCTTCAGTTTCAACTCTCTATACTTCCATTCACCATTCAGCCAGAGAACCAACTGTTACATGGGTTAAATAAATATTGTGCATATCCAAAAATATTTCCAGGACAGGTTGAGCACATCCTCCCTGGAAAACAAGAAATCATAAGCAACTTTAAACTAAGATGTGTCTATATATTTAGTATTTAAACCCTATTAGATAGGATTAGATAACCACTTTTTCCAATACTCCTATAGACATACCAGGGTCAAAGGAAATCTTATTAAGCTTTTGCAATCTAAATACACCAGAAAGCAAACGTTTTGGTCTCCCAAGATAGAAATTATAAAGAAAGGAAAAAATAAATAAAATAGTAGTTAGTGTAAACAAGCATATGAAGGCTGTTGCCAAAACAGCATTTCCTGTTTTAAACTTCCTCCAAAAGCAGTTGTAATGCCAGAAGATATTTTTCAAAGGATTTTAAACACTGTTGAAAATTACTCAAAGATTCAGACTGTTTTGAAAAATAGAATCAGATAATCACAAAATCACAGATTCACAGAATAGTTGAGGTTAGAAAGGAGTTCTGGACATCATCTAATCCAATCCCTCTGCTCAAGCAGGGTCAGCTAGAACAGGTTGCTCAGGACTCTGTCCAGTCTGGTTTTGAGTATCTCCATGAATGGAGACTTCATAACCTCTCTTGGACACCTGGTCCAGCATTTGACTACCCACACAGTAAAAAAATATTATCTTGTGTTCAAATGGAATTTCATGTGTTTTAATCTGTGTCCATTGTTACTTGTCAGTGCGCACCACTGAGAGAAGTCAGTGGCTCCCTCTTCATTCCCTCCTCTCATATTTCTACACGTGTGGCCTTACCAGTGCTGAGAAGAGGGGAAGGATCGTGTCCCTTGATCTGGTGGTAGTACTTGTCCTAATATATCTCAGGAGGCTTTGGCATTCTTTACTGCATGAGTGCATTGATGGCTCATGGTTTGCTTGTTGTCCAGAAGGACACCAAATTCCTTCTCTCTAAAGCTGCTGGGTTTTTTCAGTTTCTATTGGTGTCTGGGGTTATTCCTCTGAAGGTGGAGGCCTTAGCATTTGCCTTTGTTGAACTACATGGTGTTCCTGTTGGCCCACTTCTCCAGCCTGTCCAGGTCCCTCTGGATGGCAGCAAAACCCACTGGTGTATTAGCTAGTGCTCCTAGTTTTGTGCCATCGGCATATCTGCACACTCTATTCCATCACCCAGGTAATGAATTCTACAAAATCACACTTTCATTCAATTTTGCTAAAAGTTGAAATGGCAGAGTCTATATGAAGCAAGCAAACATTGACTATCTGCTGATTCAGTGATTTTTAAAGTAATTTAGCTTTTGTTTTCTGCTGAAACCAGCATTATGGAAATAATGGAAAGAGTACTTACATTTAACCACTGTGGCAGCTAAATGAAGCTCAGAGTTAAACTACTCTCTTCTGAGAGTGTCCCTTTTTTACTTCAAGGGTGTGTGGAAAAATGTGTAAGAAGATTTTCAATTTTGTAAAAATATACAAGAAAAACATGATAAATGAAATTTGCACATGGATTTCAACCAAATTATTATCCTTACCAGAAATGTAACATATACCACTTGACATTGTCTTCATAGTACTTTGAAGAGTTAAACTTCTGTCAGCATTCAAGCTCTGATAAAATGGGGATTATACAACAGAGAAATATTTTTTTTTTTAATTAATCTGTCAAAAGAGTCTCATTAATCCAGTCTCATCATGGTAATTGCTTAAAAAACAGGCATTAGAACATTTAACGTGTTTAAAAGAGTACACTGTGTTCAAGATGTTGCATAAGTGTCTTTGAATATAATTTTTATCTCCATATTTATTTGACAAGGTAGAAGTAGTAGAACACAGTATAGAATAAAAGATCAACATGGAAATAAAATTAACAAATGGGATTTTTAGCATTTAATTATCTCTCTTCAGAAGGGTCTAATACCAAATGTAAATGACCTGATTGTTAAATGTTGTCCTTTTGAAATAAATAAAGAATTATAATTATGTGGATCAGACTGATGGATATTTCTTGCAATATCTCTGTGGTGACATCTGATATTAGAATATCTTTGAAAATGTACTTGTCATATGCATAAACTTGCTGCAATAAGTCCATGTAAGTTGTACCAGAAATATGCATATTTCAAAAAAATAAAGAAGAAAATAGACAATGAATGGAAAACACATTAAGCTATTTTACAAAATCCACTAATGTCAGGAGAGGTTACAAGTATTTACAAGGATCTATATCAAGTTTGGGTTGAAACACAGACACCTGTCGATCATATTAAAGGCTGGACTTTCTAGCATCAAGAAAATGTCATGTAAATTTTCCTGGGAAAAAAAAAGTTAGTTCCAAAATAAAAACTAGAATTGATTTGGGTAAAGATGAGATTTATTACTTAAAGCAATCATCAATACTGATTGCTGTCATCAAGAAGTAGGATATGTCAATATAAACCACTCTTCAGGTGAACTGATGTATAGTATAAGGGGTTTTTTTTTAATAACAATGCCTATTATGATTGTTTATGCCAATAGCCATTGATATCCTACAGTAAAATTCTTGAGGTGATGCTGAGTATTCTTGCAGTCTTTCCAAAGTGCAGCTGGAAGTAAATTGCAGGATGTACCTCAACCCATTGAGTTCAGTATGGAAAAGAAACCACCCTTATTTCTTCAATGTCTGTGGGAAGGTGGCTTTTCAGAAGCACGAGTCAAATGGAAACCAAAGTCTCAGCAGTTGAAATACCTGCCTACTCCTTGAGTAAATTCAAAGGATTACTTCATGTCACACACAGCATATCTCAAAATATTACTTCAACCCAACCCTCCTGCTGGCTGGAAAATTATCCAGTGAGATACAGTCTATTGTGAATTTTAGTATTTTTAGTGAGTGATGATTTTACTTTTACTGCATCTGAGAAGTGTAATGGTCTTAACATCCATATTGAAAAAATATGGTTTCGAAAATGGTTTGTAGAAAATACCCGACTTGACATCCTATTTTCTTAGGAAGTCTCCATGGTACTCCATGGAACATAATACAATTCCAAAAATATTGACTTCTCTCACCAACAGCATGAAGCTGCAAGATAGGAAAGGTAACTGACTGAGGTGCAGAAAAAATGAAATTACTGACTAATCTGAGGAGATGTCTCTGTAATATTGGTGATAAAATAAAATATTTATATTCAAAATAAAATGTTTGGTATAGAAAATTTATTCCATACCTCAAAGGAGACTTAGGAAACTAAGAATACTGCTACAAAGATCCTGTTGTTAAAGCTACTGGGATATAAGCTTGTAGGTAGAAGTGGAAGTTTCTACTTAAGAAGTCTCGTATTTTGTATGGAATTCATTTTTTTAGGGATAGTCTGGCCAAAGCATGTTCAGCATTGTTTAGAAAATTGAAGTATGAAAGTGCTTTTAATTTTTCCTATTTTTTTAGCTATCAAGGCACAGAGAAACACTTTTAGATGCTGTCTAAAGTAGGAAGTTATATTTAAATTTTTTTTAATCTCTAGCAGTTTCCTTTTACATGAATATGCTTTTGTAGGGTTAATCTTATGATCACACAGTTTATTTAAAAGGCCTAGAAGAAGCATGATTAAGTTAACACTGTCCTAAAGAGACCTTTTTTTAAGAAGGAAGACTATTCCCAGAGATGTTAGGAAATCAGCAAATGACCCGAAGGAATTCAGAGACATACTCCCAGAGAGCACACTTGAGTGAAGAATGCCATTTTAAATCATCACAATGGCTTATTCTTTGGCCGTGACAAACAAAGTCTTGTGTTCAAAAGGAAAGAAGCAAAATGCTAATTCAAAGATAATTCCCTTAGTCTGTTTCTCTGTTTCTTCCACATCTCTGTATCCTTCTAGCTGCTCTTTCCCCTTTTTCTCATGAAAGGTAGTTATTTGTATAACACTATAAAAGCTTACGTCAAGATCATGATTGCCCATATCCTTCCTCTTGTCTTTTCTCCCTTGATCTTAGATCAATTCTTCATCCAACACACTAAGTCCAGTTTGGGATCTCTGTAAATACACACAAAACTACTTGTTCCTCTTTAAATTCCTCTTTAAAGCTCTCCTTTGCATTGATGTCTATATCACGACTCATATGCCAGTTTTGCTCTCACATCTCTAGTCCTGTGTTTATAGGCACTGCCTTCAGAAGTTGCCAATATTTTTTCTGTATTTATATAGTATTTAAACAGACAGTATTAATTGTCACTAGTGTTCTTCAGCAGTAAGCTATGAAGGTAATCAGTGATAATTTAGCTAGTCTAGTTGCAGAAGCTTGGAGATGGGTCAGCATTTGACAAGGTCTGAAGATTTGAGCAGGCTGATGGTGCATGACTGAGACAACTTGATGGATTATAATATCCAGATAAGGAAACAGCAAACATAGCTGAAGTGGTTGATGACAATCAGAAATTGCTACAAGAGAGCTAGCTCCTTCTAGCAAATTATTTCTGTTATTTATTAGTGTTATTATCTAAGACAGTAAGAGGCAGAGCCTGCCAAGATTTATATCCTGCAACAGAGCTGCATATAAGCAGTCCCGTCAATATCAAATGCCTTAGTTTTAGTTACCAATGAAGGAAACCAATTATATTCATACAATCAAAATGTCCCTTTCATATGCACTTAGAATTGTTTTATTTCTCAATTATTATGGGGAAAAAAAAATACAGCAACCTGTTTACATGTTAATTTATTATAGAATCATATAACAGAATGGTTTGGGTTGGAAGAAACCTTGAAGATCATCTAGTTCCAACCCCTCTACATGGGCAGGGTCACCTTCCACTAGACCAGGTTGCTCAAAGCCCCATATTCTCTGGATGGGTTTTGTCTTAAGCAAGGGCTCAGAAGCTAAGCACAGGAAAGTACTCAACACAAAGAGTATGTAGCTGCAGCTGCATATCTGACCCACAGCATTTGTCATTGCAAGCAGTGACATTTTATCCATCAAATTCTCATAAAGCTTTTTTCTATAACTTGTTTTCTTGTGATGACAACTAGTTTACTCTTTTGGAGACAAAATTTTATATAGTAATGAACAACCTGTGACTTTAATAAAATACTGATTTTTTCTCATCATAGATATTCAGGTTGGGCAGAACCTTGCACTGATGTGTCCAAGAAGTTTTAAGCTGCATCCCACTGTTGTGGAACATCTGTTTACACTTTTGATCATATCAGGTTGCCAAAAGTGCGATCAAAATAACTGTAGAACCAGAAACCAGTGTCAGACCTCCTAAGATGCTGTAACTTGGTGATTTTTTCTAAACACTAAGAAATGTGGAATACATGTGCTAAAAGATAATGCAAGCTTACATCTTTTGAGGGGGTTCAAATTTATTTGAAAAGCTGATAACAAACTCAGATGAGTAATACTTTTGCTTGGCTTCTCCTATGGCTCAGCATTATGTAAAGAAAATAACAATAGAAATATGTCTCTTAGATTAAATTAATTTAAATTAAACATTAATTAAATAATAAAGTTATAATTAACTTTAAAAATTCAAATTAATTTATCTGTGCTTTTGGACACAAATTTTTTATGTGAACAGCAGGTGAAGTGGCTGTGTTCAAAACTAGGAACAATTGCCTAAACCAAGATTGCCCATACAAAAATTATTTTTGATTCATTATAAAGAATATCTTGACAGAATATCCCAGCTGACAACTAAGTGTAAATAATAAATTCAGGACCTCTGCTAAAGAAGAAAAAATAACCCAGTTTTGTTGATATTGTTATAATTTTTAAAATGAGAATTGGCTTACCACAAGTGAAAGAGTGATAATCAGAAGACATCTTAAATACCATAAGGCATCCTGAATTAATTTAACAGGACTTGTTAAACGGACAGAATAGGAAGAGTGGGCTTTTATGTATGTACACATATCTACTCTGAATGGTCATCTTGGTGCTGCAACAAGCAGTCATGCTTGTTTGCCCTGTTCAAGGTACACTAAATAAGAACCCATTATAGAAAATACACAAACACTATTGTGTTGCTTGTCTTGTACCATCACTTCTTGCAGTGAGATCTGAGAGGTCTCTATGATGATTCAGTAGCATAAAGATGTGAAATCCTTGACACTGGAAGCACAAATTAGCTTAATTCAACATGGAAGAGTTTACAAAACAAGCAAAGCCTTTCAGATCCAGATCTTGGGTATTCTGCTTCCAGAGACAAGATGTTGGATGTTGGTTTTAATCTAATACCCTTCCAAAATTATTCTTAAATCAGTGTGATCTTCTGTGCTCCTGAAATCTGTTACATAAATAGTTTTGTAATAAGTTATCTTTTTTTTTTTCCTTTTTTTTTTTTTTTTTCTCTTCCTTTTTTTCCCCTACAGTACAATAGAGATCCTGGAAATCTTATTTCATAACTAATTCTTAAGACTAAAATCCTGGCAATATAAAACATATTTCCCTTTTAGTCTATCTTTTAAAAAGATTGTCTTTTCATATAAACACAGGTCTACTTTACTAATTAGATCCTTTTAGTAGAACCCTGCATTAACATGTAATTTTTTTAACAACATAATGTTTTGGATTAACTGTTTGCATTCATAAACTTTTATTACTCTCTGCAAAGGAAAATGTGAACTTTTAGAGGGAGAACCCACTGAATACTGCACTAGAGTAATTGCAGGTGATAGATGTCTGCTGTTTTACAAAAAAAGTGCGATGTTATTATTTACTTTCTGAGAAATACAACAGTTCTTTGGGCAGGCCACTATGCTCATTTCTTAAAAACCTAGACCTTTACTGGGAGCATGGGATTTGTTATTCAGAATTTTCTGTCACCACTCTGGTTAATCTCATTCTCCAAACACAACAGCTTCCCTATATAAACACTAAAATGTGCATTTAATTTATTACTATGCACAGACTTTGAATTTATTGGATTTACAGAAGAGAAGAATAAGCCTGTTGTCATCTGTGTGGATCAAAGCATTTCTTTGTTAGTAGGATGTGCCCAAAAAGCACTGCTAGTGACTAAGTTGTATCTTCAGAGCAAGCCCTGTAAAGATTTAAAGCGGGAGTAGTATTCAGAAAGCAGGAAAGAGGTCATGGCAGAAATAAAAAAATAAAATAAATTAAAAAAGATAAATATATTATTTTATTTTAATTTTTTTACTTTTTACGTATAGACTACAATGAAGCAGAAGAGATTGTGGCGGGGTTTTTTTTTCTAGCATTCTCATACTGACAGCTGTACTTGTTTCCTTGTTTCCTGAATATACAGATAATTTTTCCAAGAGCTCCATGACAGCTGAGATAAATTAAAGGTGAGATATTTCTGTACTAGAATTTGTTGAAGACACACATATGAGTACAATAAAATAACACTTAAAACAAGTATTGAGGTTTCATTTATTTCAATGGGATTTGTACCTGGACCTCAGAAACATTAGTTCTTTAATACCTGTTTCTCTGTTGTTGTTTTTTTTATTGCAGTGTAATGGACTCATTAAATTACTACCAATATGCAGTTATTGTTCAACATACAGATGCAGAATGTAAAATATCACTGTTAGTGACAGAAAGTAACACTGTTAGTCTTGCCTAAAGGACTAATTTCAGTGAGATTTTCTTTAAGAACTATTCCTATATTTTCAAAATGACAGAGAGATTCAGGGTTCTACTAACAAAGTTATTAGTACTAATAGTACTAAAGATACTAATTTCAAAGGAATAACTGAAAATCAGAAGAATATCAAGTAAACTGTTGCAGTTTTTTTTCTCCTTAAGGAAACCTTACTTTATCATGTTTCCTGTAAACTTGTGCAAACCCCACAGATGTCTACATTTTATAATACAGATATATTTTTAGCCAATTCATCATCTGTGCCTTACTGCACAAAGTAGCTAGACACAAGCTACCACTTGCATGAAACCTTTAAGAAATCCAACACCTGAATCATCACAACTGTTAATATCTACATTCACAATCTCATTTGCATTGCGGGCTTTGCAGATGCTACTGCTAAAATGTGGGTTCTCCAAAGATGACACATGCTAGCACCACAGTTACACAAAGCAAAGATATTATTTGTGAAATGGTTTATTTGAGGATATGTTTAAGTACTGCAAGACCACTATATGAGAACATCTAAGATAACTCTAAAAACACATTGTCACTAAGAGGAAATGGCATAGTCATTCTATTGTGAATATTCTGCCTTGGCTGTGACATGTCATTTCTCAGCCAAAGTAATTTCCTTGTATGTAATTCCATAGATGTGTGAACAGGTCTCTAGCATTGCCTGAATGAGACTCCTCTGAGCTACCCTCGGTATCTCTGTGTTGTTCTGCTTTATGGTGTAGACTGAAGCATAAGATGAATTTTTGAGGTTTGGTCCAATATTTGACTTTTCATGAGGTATGACATTTCACAGTTCTTACATGATGTAGCAAGGCCTCTAATTCTGTAACTCTGAAAATGAAGAACATGACAGCCCTTAGGTCACAAAGGGGATAAGAACGCCAGAGGGCTTTTGTGGACACATTTTTGGGATCCTTTCTGAATAACAAGCACTAAATTTATAGCTAAGAAAATAAATAGATGATTTTGAGAGCCTCTATCACAGGATTAAGAGATGACTAACATGGCAATATGAGAAGATGTGTGAAAGGTTTCTTTCCTTTAATTGGTCGAGTTAAATTTGAACAGAGGAGAAATCAGTTGCTTACACAACTCAAAGTTGGATGCAAATGTTAATCGTTACCAAACAGTTGATTTGTCATGAATTTGTTTTACATAAGGTGTTTTCTCCCTCTAAAGAATGCTTACTGAACTACTCAGATATCTAGGTAAGGTGGAAATTGTCCTACAATTACTACAAGGGTCAATTTTTACATGAGGCTTGTAGGTTTTTTTCAGAATCACCAGTTTTCCTTCTTAACTAAAAGCATATGAATACAAAACCAGGTAAGAGAGTTCATTTATAATGGCTTTTAAAATCCAAGTACAGATATGGTTGAGAGACACTTCCTCTTAGAAGTGAATTAAAGGACTTAAAAATGCATAAGTTATGTAGAAGCCCTGAAGAACTGCAAAGACTGATGTGGTGGTAGAGGATCACAGAAGGAAACACAGGACTAGGGAGAAGTTAATTTACCCTATCTAACCAACATGTTTTGGCCTGGGATACTGCCTTGGGGCTGGGGAGGAGAAGTTATGTTTTAGGAAATAGCTTTGGCTAGTAGGTAACTTTAAAAACATATCAGGTTTTGCTTTCTGCAATTCCCAAAAGGAGGTAAAGGAGTTTTGGGTGACCAAGAAAGGAAAAGAGTGTCCTCTTTTCAGTTCACTTTCTCTGATATCCTGATTGTGATGAAGTTGAGGCCATCAGTTCCTGACTTTCCAGCCTGTACTTACTAGATCCTCCTTGACCTTGGCTAGCCATAAAGTGCCCACCAATCTGCTCTATTGCTCCCCCTCCTCAGCAGGACAAGTGGGAGAAAAATGAAAAATAACTTGTGGGTTGAAATAAAGGCAATTTAACAAAGAAAAAGCAACGGTTATACATGGAAGCAAAGGAAAGCAACAAGATGTGGGGCTTCCTTACATGTAGCAGTTGCTCCAAAGACAAAGAGGAGGATTAGAGGAGAACAGTGGATTTATTTCTTCTGTAATTCTTAAAAGGGCTGGCAATTCCAGTAAAATAAATTCTCATTTTTTTCAAACCATGAATGCTTGTGGGGATCCTATTAGTCTATGAAGTCTATATAATGTAATGCATGTTATGGTGTTTAACTGCATATTATGCATGCAGACAAGCTATTAAACAAGTATGGTTATATCCACAAAAGCTTATCATCTCAAAGTTGGACCAGTTATACAGGCAACAGAATAACTAATATTATTTTTCTAATATGTTTGTAGGAAATATCCATCTATCTGAACAAACACAAAAGACAGATTTATGAAGGAATCTTAAAAGGCAGGTCAGATTTCAGGCTTCTGGAAGTCACAAAGCCTGCCATAGAAAAAAAAATGATAATGCTGATTAACACACACAGAGTCTCATTAGAAAGCAATGTACATATACATACATATATATATAACCAAATTCATATTGCATTACTTAATCTATCTTAAACTATTAAACATTTGCATTGGATTGCAAAAGTGCTCTGGAATTACATGACAATGGATGGTAAATACAACTCAAGGAAACCACACTGTAAACCTTCCTGCATTTTTTATGGTTGTTGCACAGCCTGATTAAATGTGTGCTACCACATCCATCAGCCATTATCTAACCACAGCTACCACATGTTTCCTAAACTCTGGCCATGAGCATCTGTCTCTGCACAGCTTTCACTCACAATCTGCCCCAACTGACCCACAAGTTCCACAAACTCAAGTTTTCTTTGACTACTCTGATTTTATCAGGCTTACAACAAATGTAGGCAATTTTATTCTCATTAGTCATATCTAAGACACAGGCAACATGTGGTAGCCTTTCATGATATTTCAATGTGAAAACAATGGCTTCTTAATATCTCCAGCTAAAACATTTCATATTAAGTTGAAATAGATACATTTTTTACACTATTTGGAAGTCTAACTGCCTATTAGATTCCTAAGTTGAATGTAAATAAAATAATGCTGTGTAATATTTTACTCATTGATTTGAATCCTGCTGTGTCTCTGAGCTAGGACAGAAAAAACAACAAATTGTTCTAGTACTTTAGATGTCAGAAACTACTTTTGATATTGTGTGGCTTTAGACCTACCTTGTTTGTTTTTCCTGCTGATCTACCTCAAGTTCTCCACATCTTGTTGTAATAAACCGTAACATTCAATACCTCAAAGTATATCTACATATCTATATATCTATATATCTATATATAGATATATAGATATATAGATATATAGATATATATCACTGGTTTTTTTGACTCTGCCTATGCAAATTATATCCCATAAGTTTCTATTAGTGCTGGTTCTTGTGAGGTCTTCTACGATACAAATAAAAAGGTTTTGGTTATACTATGTGACACTATCTAACCCCTGTCTTCAGGTCAAACCAATTAATCTTATTTTAGCATCACATGATTTTGACCAGCCCTTATGTAAGGCGTGAATAGTCAATACTTGGTTTTATAAACTTTTCTGGACCTAAATATTTCCACTACATCAGCCAGAGGTTTTCTGCCTTGGATGCAATCCTCAAAAAAGCAATCCATAAAAATACTTTGCAACGGTGTCAATAGTGTGTTAATACAGTAATTTTTAAAGGGAACAAAGCAACCATCAGGGACCATGGATGTTTATCCTGTCTTTGGCCATTTTCCAGTCTTCCCAGTCACATTAGAAAATTATAAAATATCTGGATGACTGCCCTTTCATTTTCTTTTATTTGTATGTTATTCATTTAGACTTACTATTTAACTATGTCCTCACTTCATCTTCAGCTAGGTCTCTTATGCTTTATTTATTTCCCAGAAATAATAATTTTGCAATTACTAGAACACAGCCAGATTTCACCTTTATCTATATTTGAAGGGTGCTCTAAATGTGAATTCTCTATCTAGGAGGTTCCTCCAGAGCACTGACGATAACTTCTTAATGCAAATGGTGGACAAACCAACAAGGAGAGGAGCGATGCTGGATCTCGTACTCTCCACTGAGGAGGGTCTGGTTGAAGCAGTGATGGTCAGCAGCAGCCTTGGCTGCAGTGATCACAAGATGGTGGATTTCAGGATCCCATGTGGGAGGAACAGGATACCTGGCAGGACCACAACCGTGGACTTCCGCAGGGCCAATTTCGGCCTCTTCAAATAATTGTTAAGGGAAGTCCCATAGGAAAGGGTACTAGGTGGTAAAGGGGCTCAAGACAGTTGGTCAACATTCAAGGACCACTTCTCCCAAGCTCAGGATAAGAGCAACCCAGTGGGTAGGAAATCAAATAAGGGAGCCAGGAGACCAGCATGGTTAAACAAGGAACTCCTGGGCAAACTCAAATGGAGAAAGAGAATCTGTGGATCATGGAAGGAGGGGCTGGCCACTTGGGAGGAATATAGGACTGTTGTCAGATGTTGTAGGGAGTCAATTAGGAAAGCTAAGGCCTCCTTGGAACTTAATCTTGCAAGTGAGGTCAAAGACAATAGAAAAGGCTTCTTCAAATACACTGCAGATAAAACTAACACTAGAGGCAATGTAGGCCTATTGCTGAATGAGGTGGGTGCCCTGGTGACAGAGGATATAAAGAAGGCAGAGGTACTGAATGCCTTCTTTGCCTCTGTCTTTACTGCTGCAGACTCTCCTCAGGAGCCCCAGACCCCTAAAGCCCCAGAAGGAGTCAGGATAAAGGAGGAGTTTGCTTTGGTAGGTGAGGATCGGGTTAGGGATCAGTTAAGCAATCTGGACATCCATAAATTGATGGGTCCGGATGGAATACACCTGTGGGTGCTGAGGGAGCTGGCGAAGGTCATTGCTAGGCCACTCTCCATCATCTTTGGTAAGTTGTGGGCAACAGGAGAGGTGCCTAAGGACTGGAGGATAGCAAGTGTCACTCCAGTCTACAAGAAGGGCAAGAAGAAGGACCCAAGTAACTATAGATCGGTCAGCCTCACCTCCATCCCTGGAAAGGTGATAGAACAACTTATTCTTGGCACTAACTCTAGGCATATCAATGATGAGGTGGTCAATAAAAGCAATCAACATGGTTTTACCAAGGGGAAGTCATGTTTGACCAACTTTATAGCCTTCTATGAGGAAGTAACTAGGTGGATAGATGATGGTAGAGCAGTAGATGTGGTTTATCTTGATTTCAGTAAAGCATTTGACACTGTCTCCCACAGCATCCTCGTAGATAAGCTAAGGAAGTGTGGTCTTGATGATCAGGTAGTGAGATGGATTGTGAGCTGGTTGAAAGGAAGAAGTCAGAGAAGTCAATGGGACAGAATCTAGTTGGAGGTCTGTGACTGGTGGAGTCCCTCAGGGGTCAGTACTGGGACCAGTACTGTTCAGTATCTTCATCAATGACCTGGATCAGGGAACAAAGTGTGCCCTCAGCAAGTTTGCTGATGACCCTAAACTGGGAGGAGTGGCTGACACACCTGAAGGCTGTGCTGCCATTCAGAGAGACCAGGACAGGCTTGGAGAGTTGAGCGAGGAGAAACTTGATGAAATTGAACAAGGGCAAGTGTGGAGTCTTGCATCTGGGGAAGAACAACCCCATGTACCAGTACAGGTTGGGGGCTGACCTGCTGGAGAGCAGTGTAGGAGAAAGGGACTTGGGGGTCCTGGTGGACAGGAGGATGACCATGAGCCAGCAGTGTGCCCTTGTGGCCAAGAAGGCCAATGGCATCCTGGGGTGCATTAGAAAGGGCATGATTAGTAGGTCAAGGGAGGTTCTCCTCCCCCTCTATTCTGCCTTGGTGAGGCCGCATCTGGAATATTGTGTTCAGTTCTAAGCCCCCCAGTTCAAGAAGGACAGGGAACTGCTTGAAAGAGTCCAGTGCAGAGCCACAGAGGGAGCTGGGTCTCTTTAGCTTGGAGAAGAGGAGACTGAGGGGCGACCTCATCAATGTTTACAAATAAGTTAAGGGCAAGTGTCAGGACGACAGAGCCAGTTTTTTTTCAGTGTTGTCCAGTAATAGGACAAGGGGCAATGGGTGCAAACTGGAACACAGGAGGTTCCATGTAAATATCAGAAAAAATTTCTTTACTGTGAGAGTGACAAAGCACTGGAAAAGGCTGCCCAGAGAGGCTGTGGAGTCCCCTTCACTGGAGACATTCAAAACCCGCCTGGACAAGTTCCTGTGTGATGTACTCTAGGTGATCCTGCCTGGCAGGGTGGTTGGACTAGATGATTTTTCGAGGTCTCTTCCAACCCATAAGATTCCGTGATTCTGTGATCATATCCATTTATCCTTACTTTGACAGAATGAAAAAGAGCATGTTTTCACAGCTGCTCCCACAGTTCCTCTCAGGCTAAATGATTTGACAAAAAATAAGTAGGGATTAGCAGCACTGATATTATCTGCAAGTAACATTTGTTACTACATAAAATACAATAGTTTGTCCTTTAGTTGTAACTATCCCAAAATATTGTATTTGTCCCATTTTTGTGTTTCAGTCTGGCTGTACAATGATTTAGGGAAGTTGTGTTCAATAGCTCTGCAAAATATTCCATATTTTAGAGTATCTATCCATATTGTTCAGTGGGAAAGAAATGTTTGATTGAAGAGCATAACAAGTCTGTCTCTGAGATGAAAATTCCTCATTTTGTTCTGTGATAGCTCTCAAAAAACAGTGGTATACCTCAGATCAGGCATTTTTCACTTGGCTACTCTGTTAATACATCACTAAGCCATAATATAATTTTCTTGTCAGACAGAGGCTTGTTAAAGGTCTGCTGCATATCTTTTTCTACTGACAGAAGAAGTTCCCAGCAGGGAGGAGGCTATAGTCAAATGCTTAATTTGGTTATAAATAAAAGACTCAAAAAGCAGTTCTCCTTTCCTGACAGATCCATTGATTTCCTGAATTTTTGGCAGATTTGTTATGGCAGATGTGCTCAGTAGAACTGTAGGGTATGCTTATAGCTACTTACAGATTTTTGGATGCTGCTGTTTCTGCTAAGTTATTCAGTTTAGAACTGGAAGCCCACATTTTATAATAAAACTTGATGACATCTGTCACAGCTTGATTACTTATGTTGAGGTAGTACCTTAAGTCCCTTACTATGAATAAATAACAGCGTGCTGGTTTGTGTGTAATGCTGCCATCTATCCAAAGCCTAAGTTAACTGAGTTAACTGCACATCATCTAAATCAGATATTAGTTAATATGGTACATCCAAGGAACATCTCTATAATTTTAACTGTCAAAGTCTTATTTTCTAGATTTAATTTCAAAATACATTTAAAAATGCAAGTTAAAAGTTTGGATTACTTTCCCCTCTAATCTGTAATTCTTAAACTTTGCTAATCAATAAAACTTAAATTGCTTGAGACATGATGAGGAAGGAAGTATACTGAAATAATAGTTTTATTGATAATCTAGTTTCTGTCTACAATTTTATGGACTTTCCAATGCTGTCACCATTTGACTCAGGTCTGACAACAATGCTCTTGATGCCCTCCCCCTACCACGCAGGTAGGGAAGGAGAGAGAGAAATAGAGACTTGGCTGGATTGAAAACTAAACTACACAGCTTTATTAAACACTAATGATATAAGAAAACATATATAATTATATACAAATATGTTCAGGTATGTGCAAAAGCCTCTCTCCTCCCCCCACCCCCAGCAACTCCCACAGCACTGTCCTTAGCTGGGAACAGTCCCGAGAAATCCTGGAGCTGCCGAAGAGAGCACAGAGTGATGAAGGTCAGGAAGGCTCAAGCCTGGGGGTTGATGGTGATGGATGGACGGAGTCCTCCCCAGATGCCAGCCATGGAGGGAAGAGAAGGGAAAAAGAAGCAGGAAGGAAGTTGTCTTCTGTGATCTCTGACCTTCTTCTGAGCTTACTTAGATATATGGAATGGAATATCTCTGGCCAATTTTGCTGTGTCTAATTCAGCTTCCTGTGTGGGGGTCATAGATCTCTCTGTAGCATCTGATCCGGCAGAATAAAGATGTGACCTTGAAGACCCAGCAGTTAGAAAACAGAAAAAAAACCTCTTATCAGTCTTAGCTGGAGCACTCTGGTGCTAGTTAAAAAAAAGCTTACTGAAGGAAAAAAAACCCAGTAAAAGAAAAAATTGGTTTCATCATGGTTCAAACCAGGTCAAATGCAAATCCAAAGGAAGAATTATTTACTATTCTTTCTATCACAATTAGCAATTAAATGCACTAAAAAGATAAATTAATCATAGAAAGACAAGATGAAAGTGTAAGAGGAGCCATGACTACAAAACAACATCCACATGACTTGAGATGTGTCCATAAGCAAGACTGAATGCAGACACAGTAAATAACAGAGAAGGGAGAGGAAGTTTAGTTTTCCTTGAAGAACATTTTTAGTAGTGATAGAAAGGCACTATTGATATTCCAAAACATACTGCATTACTGTGCACTCTAAATGGAAGGGGATAAAAATAATTTTGTAGAAGTTCTTCAGAGATAGAAACTGCAGAGAACTACATATACAAAATTTTGTAACACTTCTGCTTTCATCTATCATTTCTACCTGTAAACTGCCCAGAGGGGTCATCTACCTGAGAATTAAACAGAGTATTTTATAGAACTGGTACTGAAAGGTGCATTGTAGGAGTTCAAATTACTTTGTTCTGTCAGGGAATCAAGCATTGCTTTTGAGTTCATTATGGGACCAAAAGTTCTCTTTAGAGACTGAATGTCTCAAAAAATGACGGAGTCCATTAAAACTTACCGGAATATGAAAAGACTAGACTAGGGCTTTAGGAGGAAACCACTTTATGTGAAAAGTAAATTGGATTTATCCAAGATTTTTTTCTAATTAAGACAGAACAAAAGGGAAATATATACCATGCATTCATAATGTTAATCTGTTTCATTTTTTGTAGTTTAACTATGAAATAAAGACGAATGAGGCAGTGTTCATTATCTTTAGCTAGCTTGAGGCAAATTCTCTTTATAATCCTAAAATAATCCTAAAACTAGGTAACTTCTGAGTACTTCATGTAGAACTAAACTTGTTCTGCTGAGTTAAAAGATTATGCTTTCAATGCCAGTATTAATTTAGGATCTATTTAATGGAAGTATTGTTATGTGTCAGATGCAGATAACTGTCTAGTAAGATTTTATTGGAGTCCTCAGGCATCTAATGTTTATTGCAAACTCTGTGGATACCTGTTCATTGTACTTAGGTGCCAGCAGATGCAGCTATGAGTAACATCTAACAGTAACTTTCAGAAGTACCTACCTGCACCAGAAAAAAACCCAAAACTCACACACACACAAAAAAACCCCAAAAAACAACAACAACAAAACAACAAAAAACCCACAACAAACAAAAAACCCCAATAAAATGTCCAGTTTTTATCTAATTAATCACATTACTCTGGTGTAATGGAAATGGAATATTTGGAAACGTATATGTTTGGAAAATGAAATAATTTGGGGAGGAATACCTAAAGATAGGCTACATTCATGTACACTAGAGTGCAAAGTTTAATTATAAAACAAATAAATAAAAACACTAATTATTCTCCTGAAGGGCAGCTAGCTGGGATGGAGCTTGGAACAAGGGCTAAAGCTTTCAAGAGCCAAAGTTCCTACAAACTACTTCGTGCAACAGATGTATTCCAAAAGTGTAGGTGTGAAAAGTGTATTTCTGGTATTCCTTAAAAGAAAGCAGAGAGCTGAAGACAAACACCCCATTTGGTGATTATTCAATTCAGAAATCTTGCTTCTCTAAAGCTTTTTTTGATCTTTGGGGGCAACAGCTACAAACATAATTGCCTACAATCACCCTGAGAGAAATTATAAGACAAAGACACTGACTGTAGTGTCCAGGCAAATGGAGCCATTTGTACTTAATCACCCCAACTGTACATTCCTGAAGGGCAGAGGATGATATTTTAAACTATTTTGTTGTCTTTAGGGACTGCTATACACCAACAAGGCAATGATTGTTCGATGGAAGCAGGTTATTTCCAGTGAGTACAGGGCATGTTCTCAGCCTGTAGGTTTACTAAGACTCCCTGCAGTGTGGGTTGCTGTGCCTCATGGTGCACCCTCAGTGCTGATGCAAGGAGTTCCCCCTGGAGCAAACTGTGACTCCCACCCTGCCAGACTCAGAGGGACTAGAACTACCAGGTAAACCTCAACCTGCATGTCTCATTACACTTGCCATGAGTTTGACTGGTACCAAGGCAGAAGGCAACTCATCAGTATGAAGCAAGAAGAATATAACACAACATGTGAGGGCATGGCTGGTTAGAAAACTAACTTCTCAGTGGGTTGGATATGAATTTATGAGGTCTTAGGGAAAGTGAGGCCTGTCCCCTTATTCTTCTCCCCTCTTTCCACAGCAAGCTGGCTCTCTCTTTCTGGTGCAGCAAAATGTTCCCAACGCCAGTACTTCAAGAAGAGAAAGCCAAGAGTTGATCCCTTTTTCTAAGTCATTGGATGAGTTGTATCTGAACTGGTCTAGACTAGAATGCCTTACTGCTGCTTTTGGAGCTACTTCACCTGTGCCAGGTGGCTTGCTCCCCAACTGGGAAAGCTGAGGTAGAGTAAAAGATTCTGTGCAGAATGTAGAACACAGGTATCATTGTATCCTTTGGATCCAGGGATCACACTCCAACCTCTCATTTGCGGGAGGTAGATGTGCTGATTTATCTCTGTTATGTAAGCCTACTGTGTATCACTTGCAGATCTGCCCAGAAAAATTTTTTCTTTGTACAATAGGAATGTGCTTCAAGAGTGGTCCATGACAAGCCCTCTGAGATTACTTGGTAATTACACTTAAGGCTTCAAGCACTAAACACATCCTAAAATACCAAGCAAGATTTTGTATCACTTAAAGTACTCTCTACTAGGAACTACTTTTGCAGCTCATAAGTAAATAACTTATTTGACAATTCATCTGTAAATCTTTAGTGTGATCAGCTATTTGCAAAGTGATGGATTCTACTGAAGATTGCAATTTGTGGATTTAAGTTGCCTAACTTGTGTGATGAGTTATGAAAATTGCAATTTCAGTGTCCGGAGCCAGCAAGATGAACAACTGTCCCTCCAATAATCCAGAAGACTGCAAATCATCCTGCTGTGGGGAAGCCAATGTGGGTTAATCTACTTATGTTCTGTTGTCCTTTTTCCCTTAAACCAAGTGCTGCTTTTTAAGCCAACTGATTTGTAATCCTGAGCAGGGCATGTTAATTCAGTGGGGTTTGGGCCACCTCCTTTCTTGTTCCCTGATGACCGTATAAGACTTGAGATTATTCATTAGTGACCTTAAAATCTGAACCCAGCCCTTGTTCCTATGAAACAAAACCTAGCAGAGGGCCTTCCATCATGAAATTAAAGCCAAAGAAGTATTAATATGACTATGAAACTCTTTGCTATCTACAAAACAGTTACATGTTTAAAAATAGGTCATATTTTGTCACTGGAGGCTTTTATTTGGTAGACCTGAACACATTTGCCCTTTGGATAATTAATTTTCTTCATGTCACTCTTGTGATAGTACTCACACTTCTGAGGTCAAGGAATGAGTTTAAGTATTTTTTAAGATATTTATAAATTAAATTGCTGTTGCCATGCTATTGTCTTAACAGCAGTGATTTTAGAGAAATATCTTCTAAATTATTAGCTTCTGTTCCCCATTTGAGATTTTTTATTTTACCGGCTGTAAATGTAAGTGGTTTAGGGGTATTTTAGGAGGTGAACAGTGCACTGGGTGAAGAAGATGTTAATTAATTTTGTTGCTTATTACTTTGTTATTTGTTAATTTGTTAATTAGTAAGATTCAGGGAGAAAGCCCCAGTCTCTTGCTGTAGACAGTGAATGGTATTACCTGGAGCTTTGTGTCCTTTTGTTTTATCCTGAAGAGCCACATAAATGTTTGTTTTGACCTTTGGTCAGTATAAAAAGACAAGAAAATACCCTCCCTCCGTAAATTTTTTTCTTGCAAACAAATGAAAAGATATTGTAGACATAGCCTTAGGTTGTAAATTCAAAGCAAGGATTACAAGTTACTTTGTTTGCATACCTCCTACAGCCCAATAATATATCTAAACACTAAGATGTTTGAAAAATTTGGAAAGCAGTGCTAAAAGACACCTGCAAAAAGCCATAGTAAAAATAAGAGGGCTTTTCTTCTATAACTGAATAAAGACAGAGTGATTTATCTTGATCTGTTTAAGTAGACAGAGCTAGTTTAATTTCTAGTTAATGTTACAAAAAATCTGACAAGCATATTTTCATTTTCTTTTTTAATACTTCTCTTGTGGAGGAAAAAAACAATATGTTCCTCTTCTGGAAAATAAATTCTTCTTCATGTGATGAGATATAATTATACAAAAGAGAGAGAGGGACACCTTAGATAAATTCCAATACTGTAAATACTGACAAACTAGAAAAAAAATCCTGCTTATTACAACATAAATATAGTTAAATAAATATAAGTTATAGCATGTGAACATCCAACCTTTTATTTTTGATTCCATTAATCCCAGGATATTTAGCCACTGTAGTATCTGGGTTCATAAAATACTGTTGCAAAACCCTGTTAGAAACACACACACTAAAAGCTGGGTCCAGTTCTGGCCTCCTCTGCACTAGAAAGATACGGACTTACTTGAGTGAGTTGAATGTAGGACCATGAAGATGACTAAGAAATTGGAGCATGTGACATTTGAGGGGAGACTGAGATTGCTGGGATCACTGGGAGTGGTCATCCTGGGGAAGAGAAGGCTCAGGGGGTATCTAATTAATGAGTGCAAAAGTCAGAAAGGAAGGAAGAAGAGGGAGCCACTGACTTTTCTCAGTGGTGTTTACTGATAAGGCACGAGGGTATGGGCACAGACTAAGATACATGAAATTCCATCCAAAGGCAGTAAAACACTTTTTTACTGTGCAGGTGGTCAGACACTGGACCAGGTGTCCCAGAGAGGTTATGGAGTCTCCGTCCTTGCAGTAATTCAAAACTAGACTGGACATAGTTCTGGGCAACCTGCTCTAGCTGATTCAGCTTGAGGGGGGGAGGATAAGTCTTGATGATCTCCAGAGTTCCTTTCCCACCTAAAGCTTTGTGTGATTTCCAAACGATGTATGAGGACTGGCAAAGATGAATGCCTAAGTGACGTCCTATCAGTGTTTTGTAACAATTCCTACCAGTGCCTCCTTTAAGCCACCAATGTCCTCAACATACTCTAGCAGAACCCTGTATCCACAGCACGGTGTTTCAGTGCACAGCTACCCTTGTACTGAGAGTTCAGTTTATACATATAACAATAAGACTGAAGAAAATTTAAATATAAATATCATCCTTGTGCCTCATCTTTTTTTGTCTCCCTTAAAACCACACGCATGCAGGCACACTTTTATGCCCTGTTTCCTCTCTATGCTGGCTGTCCAGCTCCTTATTCCACATTCAGCACGTTGAGGAAGGTGCTACCAGCCACTTCTCCCGTGGTGAGTCAGCAGGAGACAGCTGGCAGCTCCCCTGAGAGTTCCAGCACCTGAGCACAAGAGACCACATTTTCATGCCCATGGTGTGCTACGTGTTACATAACTCAGCTGATGAATCCCAAGGAGTTAAACAATGCAGCAGTCACCTGAACACAACATTGTTTTGGGGAAATTATGGCTCAAGTACAGTGGAAATTCTGATACTCGCCTATGGCAAATACTCTTGAAAAACTGAGAGACTGAAAACAGTCCTTGAAAGCATTTAGCAGCTGCAGACAGGCTCCAAGCATAATAGCTCTTTGATCTTCTGTATGATGGGAAGAACACCACTGGGAGCTTAATGCCATTATTTTATGCAAATGTCATGGAAGGAGACTCCACGTAGCTAAATTGTACCATCTCAAACATTTATGAAAGCTATCACTTACTCATTATCATCCAGGTGGTTACAGTAATTATTATATAATAGATAATAAATCTAAATATTATCTTTGAGTTTGGAGAACTAGATGTCTGGATGAGAAAGAATTGCCTGTGACATTTTTAAGCTTTTTGCAAAACATCTACTCTTTAGGAATACTGACTCTAAATAATAATGCAAACCCTACCGTATCAGAAGCAAAAACCCATGTAAAATAGCAACTGAAAATGTACAAACACAAAAAAAATACAGTTATTTTAACAAAAATAAAAATCTGAGATATTATTTCCATTTACTTTGTGCAATCCTATTGTGGCTAAAATCAACAGAGATTTTTTTTCAAAATGGGCTCTGCAAATAAAATATCTTTGAGAACACTGTTAGCAATGTCTTCTGACAATGCCTGTACATTAAAGGATAGGATATCTCCTACCTTATCATGAAAAAATTGAAGTAGAGACTTCTGACCCTGCTTTAGGTTCCATGCTTCAAGGATGTTTTCATCTTATTTATCGAAATAAAAATATGTTTATTTGATTTGAACTTTCTGGTCTTACACATGGTGAGTTAATTTTTTTACTGCAGAAGAAAAAAAAAGCATAGGAGCCACATGCAGAACTTATAATGAAAAGAATGCATCCAAAAATCACAGAACCATAGTCTAATCTATTTATTCAAAACAGTTCAAAATCAGAAGAAAAAACTGAATTTAACTAGAAAGAAAGACAGTTATGTGGTGCCATGCATCATGAGAAATTCTAGGAGAATATGTTTAGAGGAAATTCACTCTAAACTGCTTGTAAAAAAGAAATAAATAACGCAAATCAACTTCTGCATTAGACCTCTTGGTTAAAAACAACTGAGATCATAACATTTTTGTTCTCTTTTGTTTCAGTGCTCTGCAGCCAAAAACCAAAGCCAATTAAAATATAAAAGTTGAGGTTCAATCATTGTCCTGGACTCAAAAATGTTCCTAGATTTATTTATTTTTTTGTCTTGCTCTTATTGTTACGAGTTACTTGATTTGACTTAAATTTAAAAGGTAAGGCTGATATCATTGAAATGCCAGATTTCCACTTTAAACGTAAGGATTTGACAGTTACAGACAGCAACTAACAGCTACTTTCAGTATGGATAGATCCTGCAGTTTTAATGACAGGCAGCACAGCAAATACAAGCAAGTCAACGAGTAGGATCCACTTGTTACAGTAATAGCAGAGCATTAGTTCACATTGCATTAACTGATATTACCATTTCAAAAATAAAGTGTTATTAGATTTGTTATACTGCTTTCTGTGTGAAGCCTGTTGTTGTTTTTTTTATTTACCTGCTTATTTTTGTAGTAGCAGTAGTAGTATGAACAGTAGTAGTAAATTCTCCCTTTTGTAGTTATTTTACACTAACAAAAACAGAAATGAGGACCTGAAGTAGGATGAATTGTGCTCCAGTGGGTCTATTAATGATGTACAAAACCTTCTTCCTATACAGTTTACAGAATCATAGAATGGTTTGGGTTGGAAGGGACCTTTAAAGGTCATCTAGTCCAACCAGTCTGCAGTGAGCTGGAACATCTTCAACTAGATCAGGTTGCTCAGAGCCCCATCCAACCTGAGCTTGAATGTTTCTAGGGATGGGACTTCTACCATTGCCCTGGACAACCTGTTCCAGTGTTTTACCACCTTCATTGTAAAAAAAATTCCTCCTAATATCTAGACTAAATCTACCCACTTCCAATTTAAAACCATTATACCTTGTCCTGTCACTACAGGTCCTGCTAAAATTTTGTCTCCATCTTTCTTATAGGCCCCCTTTAATTATTGAAAGGCCAAAACAAGATCTCACCAGAACATTCTCTTCTCCAAGCTGAACAACGCCAACTCTTTTAGCCTTTATTCAAAGGAGAGGTGTTCCATTCCTCTGATAATTTTTGTGGCCCTCTCCTGGACTCACTCCAACAGGTCCATGAACCTCTCACGTTGAGGGCTCCAAAACTGGACACATTACTGCAGGTGGTGTGGTCTTACCAGGGTAGAGTAGAGGGGCAGAACCACCTCCCTTGACCTGCTGGTCTTTTGATGCAGCCCATGATGCAGTTGGATTTCTGGGCTGCCAGAGCACATTGCTGGCTCATATCCAGCTTTTCATCCACCAACACCAGCAAGTTCTTCTCCTTAGGGCTGCTCTCAATCCTTTAATTTCCCTGGTCTCTGTTGGTACTGGGGGTTGCCTCAACCCAGCTGGAGGACCTGGCACTTGAACTTAATAAAATTCACACAGGCCCACTTCTAGAGCTTGTCCAAGTCCCTCTGAATGGCATCCCATCCCTCAGGCATGTCAACCACATCACTCAGCTTGGTGTTGTCTGCAAACTTGCTGATGGAGCACTCGATCCCACTGTCTGCCTAATTTATGGTGTATACATCAGTGTTCCCCCCACTGCAAGAAGGAAACAATTCTGCACACGAGACATTCTGCAGGACCCATAACTCCTTTTCTATGTTTCCCTCTAATGCTTTGAATTACTGTGTGCTATCATTGGTGACATGCATCCAGTTAAGCTGGTTGCTGTATAAACACCGGTGTGCTGCAGTGGTCTCTTTTGCCTCATGTGCCAGAGCACATCCAAGCACAATAAAACCCTTTCTTCACTCTCCTTCAGAAACCTTTCCTGAAAAAGAAATAAAAATAAATCTGTCATCTACTTAACTTTACATTTTTACAAAGCTTATAGGAATCTGGTATAATGTTTCATACATCTGCTGCTTTGACAAATTTGGTTGCAATTAGATGGCAAGTTCACAAACTATTGAGAAAGTATTAGTAAGAGATAAACATGCTGTCTCCATCATATAATCAAATTGCATCTGCCAAACTTAATATATTAGGGGAAAAAACAGGCTGTATTGGGGAAAAAAAGATCATTAAATTCTTTTTCAGTTCATAAAAATTTGTACCAGGAAACAATTGATTAATCAATATTAGCAAGATTAAAAAAGAAATATGAAGGACCAAGTAACAGGCCACACACCTTTCTACTGTGCACTACTTACTATCAGAAATGTTTAGGAAAAAACATATGATTTTTTTTTTTTCAAAAATATTCATTTAGGGGACTGGTTTTTTTTTCATTTTTTTCTTAAACAAAAGATTCATTTACTACAGAGACCTGGCATAATTGCCTTTTTACATAATGCTGACGACCACAGTAAGTTTCCTAAGGTAATGACTAATAAAAATTCAGTATGAGAGCCAACCCCTAACAACGCTGGCACACTGCTGCAGCAGATGTTTCTTGCTTTAAGATAGCTGAAATGGCTTTTAACTATATCCTAGAACTGAAGACCACAAAGGGCAGAACTTGGCAAGAACAAGGTATTGTGATTCATAAACATTGGGCTTCACAGAAAGATTCCTGAGAAAATGGAATTGTCTCCTTAGCTCAGGGAAGTCTATTGTCAGGGACTGACTTTGTTCTCTTGCTTTCATATGAGAAAGCATTTTTGTGGGATTCATAGTAGTCTTTCCTGCCTC
The DNA here is from genome assembly GCF_020740795.1 of Apus apus. Classification (NCBI taxonomy): domain Eukaryota; kingdom Metazoa; phylum Chordata; class Aves; order Apodiformes; family Apodidae; genus Apus; species Apus apus. The sequence continues at coordinate 161,306,096 of NC_067282.1, forward strand.
TGCTTTTATATATTTAATATTATGTCATAAACAAAGAATCTCTACTTCATTTTCTACTGTCAAAACAATACAATTTGGTATAATTTTTGACCCTGAACCCTGTTTCAATAATGGTTTTAAACATTTAAACATTTAAACAAAGGTCCCCACACTGTAAGTGAAGATAAGGTGCGCGGCCATCTGTGGAAACTGAAGGCCCATGGGACCTGATGAGATACATCCCAGAGTCCTGAAGGAATTGGCAGATGTACCTGCCAAGCCACTCTCCGTGATATTTGAAAAGTCATGGCAGTCAGGTGAAGACCCTAGCAACTGGAAGAAAGGACATGTTAGGCACATCCAGAGGGGTAGTGGTCAATGGCTCTAAGTCCAGATGGAGAACAATGACAAGTTGTGTCCCTCAGGGGTCAGTGCTGGGCCCAGTGTTGTTTAATATCTTCATTAATGATATTGATGGTGGCACTGAGAGCACCCTCAGCAAGTTTGCTGATGACATCAAGCTGGGTGGTGTGATTGATAGGCCAGAGGGATGGGATGCCATCCAGAGGGACCTGGACAAGCTAGAGAAGAGGGCCCAGGTGAACCTCATGAGGTTTAACAAGGCCAACTGCAGGGTCCTGCACCTGGGCCAAGGTAACCCAAGATATGAATACAGGCTGGGGGAGGTCATGTTTGAGAGCAGCCCTGTGGAAAAGGACCTGGGGGTACTAGTGGATCAAAAGCTGAACATGAGCCACCAATGTGCAGCTGCAGCCCAGAAGGCCAGCTGCAACCTGGGCTGTATCAAAAGAAGTGTGGCCAGCAGATCCTGGTGTGCCCTGGTGAGACCTCACCTAGAATATTGTGTCCAGCTCTAGTGCCCCCAGCACTAGATGTGGACCTGTTGAAACATGTCCAGAGAAGAGCCATGAAAATGATCCGAGGGCTGGAGCAGCTCTCTTATGAGGACAGGCTGAGGGAGTTGGGGTTGTTCAGTCTGAAAAAGGGAAGGCTTTGGGGGGACCTCATAGTGGCCTTCCAGTACCTGAACAGGGCTGACAGGAAAGCTGGGGAGGGATTTTTTACAGGGGCTTGCAGTGAGAGGACAAGGGGTAATGGTTTTAAGCTGAAAGAAGAGAGATTTAGGTTAGAGATCAGGAATAAATTCTTCAGTGTAAGGGTGGCGAGACACTGGAACAGGCTGCCCAGAGATGTTGTGGGGGCTCCATCCCTGGAGGTGTTCAAGGGCAGGTTGGATGGGTCTCTGAGCAGCCTGTTCTAGTGGAAGGTGTCCCTGCCCATACAGAAGGGTTGGAACTCAGTGATTACTAAGGTCCCTTCCAACTCCAAACATAGATCAAGATTCAGATTTTTCCCATAGGTAATCCTGCTATGCAGAGATGCAGCTTTGTGACTTTTGGAGCTTGAGCTAGTAGTTCTGCCTAGTGCCTCCTGTTATCAGGAGGACATACTCTACAGTTCTGAGCTGTAGGTCTGATTTGGTGCTTTGTTGAGCCTTGTACAATTTTAGCTATCCCTTCTTAATTCCCATATTTGAGGAATTCCTGGCATCCCAACCAGGGCACATGATGTCACTTACTCCATTTCTGTACTGCTTATCACAGTGGGGCTCTGTTCTTGGATGTCCCCAAGATGCCACTCTAATACAAGCAGCAGTATCCTTTTCTGCTCTCTGACTATCTGAATTTCTCTTAGAAATCCAACAGAGCTGGATACCAATGGCATTACATACAGAAAAGCTAAACTTCTTCTGAATTTTACTTCTTGACATCCATCTCAAAATTAAATGGCTGCATTAAATGGCATGGGCCATGTCTACAAATGTGTCATACTGATTTTCACAAGGTTCTTTTTGTAGATCCAGCAAGAAAGAAAGTATAGAGAAGATTTCTTATAGCTTGTGCTTTGTTTCTCTTTGAGTAAAGAAAGAAGCAATCATATGAGTAACCACTGGCAAATATTAGCTTACCTTTCTCACATTAAAGTACCTTTCACCTACAACATGAACAAAGTATATCAAATTACTGCATAGAAAATAATCACTTTCCACGCATCACTCAAAATGATGCTTTCTCTATTAGTCATTTATTTTCTTCATAAAATGAATAATTAACCACCCAAGAAGAAACAGAGCTGTAACATGTCCTGTGCTATTGCAAGTTCTGAGCCTTATGTTAACGTAGTGTGTCCTCAAAACCCAGTAGAATTTCTTCTGTTTTTCTTCTTAATTTTCGTAAACTGAAATGCATACAGTAATAAGATTGAATAATCAATGAAAACATGCTTACTTTTTTGATTTGCAGAAGCCATACTCCAATCCCTTGAAATCACTAGGTTTTTATAGAAGTTGCAGTCCCCAAAAGAGCTGACCACAGGTGTGAGATCAAAACATTGTTTAAAAACACATTTTAAAAGATAATTCTTTCTGTGTTGGGTGAATACCACAGGAAAATCAGAAGTGTTTAAATTTTTCTGTATTTTACCAGCACATCATAGGTTATTAATCCTAACATGAGCAGAAGTCCCTGCCATGTGTCCTTTAAAAAAATAAACCATAGGATACCACAGAATAAGAGGAAGGTGACTGCTGTGGACATAAGGTATGGCTAGTTGTGACTGCATTTGACAAGAGGGAAAAAAAAAAACAAGGACCTGCCACTGGGCCAAGAGGCCTGAAATGCTTAACCTTGTACAAAAACAAAACAAAAACAAAACAAAACTGAACAAACAAACAAACAAACAGACAAAAAACCCAGTAGCATAGCTTGGGAAAGAAAAAACAGAAAACCCACAAATTATAAAATAATTCTTATTTTCTATATCCATAGCAGAATTCATAGCTCTATTTATCAACATGAACTGAAAATGTCACGCAGTGTTACAACAACTGCTTAATAGGTTTAGTAACACCCAATGCCATGGGAGGACATGGCCATCTCTGACTGCAAAAGCACCTGACAGGTAGAATTACACTGACAGTGGTAAAGCTCAGGAGGTTACTGGCAGAAAGTAAATTGTAGGCAGGACACTTGCTCTTCAGCCCCGCCATACTCATCCAAGTCCTGACATGGCTTCTGTTGTTGCTCTCTGAGTGTTGGGGCAGACAAGAGGCACAAGTGCTTCAGGAGATCAGTCCCAGGGTGGTAGCCAACCGTCCAATCCCTATGAAGCCATAAACAATATTTTCCCATGGATGATGACCTAAAGAGATGCTCTGCATGCTATGTGGAGTCCAGAATGAGCAGGAGCTTCCTGAGGTGGACAGAGTTAGGAGGACAAGCTGTAAACAAGGTAGAGCTGCTTTAGTCCAGTAAATATGGTATTTTGCCATTATGACTAAAAGTCCACAGGCTTGGTGGACTCCAGACTTGTCTGGGCTAGTCTATGGCCTAAGCCGATTTTATCTTGTTTTAGCTACAATAGCTATTACCTAGCAGTCAGGTTTGGTTTAAATTAGCTTTAGTTTATAGTGAGAAAAAGCAATTATTCTTTGTAGATTGAATTATCTATGATCATAAAATTAGATATAGCTTGCAAGAGTATAAAAACAGAAACACAGAATGCTACCAGAGATCCTGAACTAAACAAAAACCATAATGGTCAGCCAGCGGTCACTACAGGAATACAATCTTGTTAAACCAGTTTAGACACACAAAGAGAACAGAAAACTAAACAACTCAAATCATATGAAAATAACTGAGAACAAATTAAGAGAATACTCATGTGCATGCTAAGAAAATGGATAAAAGTAAACACAAGTGGATCTGAAGGACAAAGAGGAAGTAACTCCTTCCCTTTTCCCAAGAAGCATCAAGCTGCAATGTATCTCATCATCAGAGCTTCTCAAATAACACTAAAAAAAGATACACTGAAATTTCTGCCTCTCAGTTTCTCTCCCCTAAAATCTCCTAGTGGTTTAAAAGACACTAATGCTTAGCTTCCAACCAACTTCTCCATGAACTACTGTAAAACACTCTAGCTCATCAGCCTTTCCATTTCACATGTTCTCCCTCATCTCTTTTCCTTGGTGATCAAATTGCCAGCACAGCACCAATGGTATTTGATGGGATCATAGATATTTTACCTTCCTAATGAGAATTCTGGATTTAGGTTCTTCTTTCTACATCTGCTATGATGGCACACTTCAGGCCTTTCATGAAACAAAATTATTACTATCTACAATCGCTAATTACATGCACACATAAAAAGAAGGAGCCTTTTGAAGCAGTTCCTCAATTTTTTTTATTGTTTTGGAATCTCCAAGTGGTCTGACTGCTTCCTTTCAGGCTCTATCAACTTCATCTCAGTTCACATATCTAAAACACTGTTTAGAGCTCAAATCAGTCTTGTTAAGGAAGTGGTAAGGTTAGCATGACTTCTACATTAGGACAAACTCTACAGTCCCTCGGGACTTTGTTGAACACAAGGCATGCTCTTGCCTCACAACGAGACAGCTTTCTTAGTAATTTATCCCTTTGCACTAGAATGTAAGTTTGATATTTTTTGTTTTCATTTTATAATAGACAAAATAAAGCTGTGAGCTACAGATGTTTACAAAAGACCCATGTGAATAAAAGAAGTAATGTCATATTCATCTTTCCCACATAAAAATAATGTTCATAGTTTCTTTCCCTCTGCTTAAGCAAATCTGGTTGTTTATATGCATTTAACTGATGAAGCTCTCAGGCACTATCCAGCAAAAAGTTTTTCTTTAGTAAGCCATGGTATCTTTCTAGTAATAATCTCATTTCCCTCTAGTCACATTGAATACTTTCTCCCCAAAGCTGATCACCTTGAAGTCTTCCTGGAGGTCTCTCTAGTGGTATCTTTCTGCTAAACAAGGGACAGTGTCACCTGTATGAAGATATCAGTGTCTCTGCACTTGACTTGCCTACTAACAATTCCTGGAGTTAGGAGTAAAAGTTCTTCCTCTAGTCTATTGCCATTGACAATTCAGTATAAAATGCTTCCATCTATTGAAACTTATTTATTTCAATATCTGATATGAATAACACCCTTCACACAAGTGTGTGATTAGTGTTAAGCCACGTAGCTCTTTACTGGCTCTTGGTAAAGAAGAATCATGATGGTCATCCCCTACTTCGTGTTTGACTCAAATCACCTGGATCTCCTGAACTAACAGTGAGAAACACTGTAACTTTAAAAAAAAAATAAAAATCTAGGGAATGTAATAATCAAGGAAGCAAAGTAGTATAAAAATAGATTAGAGAGGACAGATACACACTGAAGGAAAGATATTTTTTTTTTCTGGTACAAATATACCTTTATGGAGACAGATCAGACAATAAATGTTTGCTTTCCTTCAGTGGCTGTAAGAGGGGATTGGGATAACTAGCACAGAAGCAGAAGTCTACAATATAGGAGTCCAACACGAAGGGGGATGAATTGATTGCATATTTCACAAGAAATCTGGCATGTAAGCATTTGTGTTTAAAACAGCACAGATTTTTCTTTTTTTACACCATTGATAAAAGTTTAGAGATGAGTAAATAACATAAAATGGTAAAACAAGAGTTTTATTTTCTTTTTAGAAAAATAAATTTAAAAATCAAATTAGAAAGATACACTTAAGTGTAGGTCTCTAATCAAAGGTGATCGATATGTAAATAGAAAAAAAAATTACATCACAATGAAACAATATTTTTGTTTAGTGTTTTTCTTCAATACTGAGTGTAGCATTTGACATCTGCCCTTCTGGTTTGTAAATTGAACAGATGAAATAAAATACATAAAAATAGAATATGAAATCAAGTTTTTTCCTCTTCATTAGAAAAGTGACTTTAGGAAAAACAAAAAGGAAGCTCCCATAAGTATCATTTTAGAAAGCATTCTCTCTGTGATACCATCTTTATAAAAGTTGAGAAAAATATCCTACTCTAAGGAGTGCAGAAAATGAAAAGCAAGTTTGAAAAATGTAGATGTCCATAGTGAAGATATAGTGAAGAATACAATATAATGGGAAAAATGGAATTTAGAATGTTGTGCAGTCCAAATGTTGGACCAACACCAGAAGAGGCCCTACTCTTTAATTAGAATCTCATTCACACTAGAAAAAAAAAAAAAATGCAGGACTATTATTATCTGAAGAAAACATCAAAGGCAGGTAGGGAATATTGGTAGGGAAAGCATACTTTGATATTCAGTGAACAAGCAGCCAGGACATGGGAGTATATTTTGAGGTATATCAGTGGGCTTTACCAATTCTCAGCAAATTGTAGACTAATTCAAATATAAAATGACATTTGGCGGTATGGAGTGCCACCACATTGGTTTAGGAGCTGATGAAAAGTTGGGGGACTGTCATTGGAGATGGCAGAGGAGTGAACTGGATGCATGAGTCAAACATAGATGATCATTAGCCAAAGAATGACACAACTGAGAAATGAAAGTTGAGAGTATACATAGATGAGTGTGAGATGCTCATTTCCTTGGAACTGGGAATGTCAGACTACAGCCTGCCACACTGGGTTGAGAAGCAAAGGTGCAACAAATGTAAGAGAAATTAAAATACTTCTTATGGCTTCTGTCCCTTTTCTCTTTTCCTGCTCTTTTCAGTGCAAATTGTTGAATATATTTGTCCTAGCTTAAAGTATCCGTGGCATATAAACAGTACATTCTTTTGATTCTTTCCCTCTGAGCAGAACAAAATTCCTTTAATCATTTGTTATGAACTAATGCAGCTCTGAGGCACATATAACTTGTTGCAAAAGTAGTCCCCTACTCTTCTGGTTTTTTAGGCAAGGTTAAATGTCAAAGTAGTTAAATGCCTTCAGCTCACATATCGTGTTTGTAAACCCTGGCAGTTAAAACAGTTTGTCAGTCTGTTTTTTTCTACTCTTCAGTCAGGTCTATTAGCTAACCTGATATTTCTTCAAATACGTTATCTTGTTTTTCTGTTATGTGTGCTCTCTAGACTAAAGAAGCTTTTAGTGAGTTGGCCACAGGCCCACAAGCCTCAGCTACTCCTTTCCAAAGCTAAGGACACAGAATAGAGGCAGGAGATAAAAGATTTATGCAAAAACTGAGAAGAATGTGCTGTCAGGTAAAGTGCTGACACAGTACAGAACCAAATACTGCCATAGGCTGTGTGAGGCATCCAGCTACTGTAATTTGCACTCAGAGAGATATGCTGAAAAGCAAAGTATTGAACTGCTGACTACACGTGATATTGCTCAAAATTAGATATATTCCAGCAACTTGGTGCTCAAAATTCCCAATTTTGTCCCCATTTTGAGCTCAAAATTCAATATTTTCCAGCAATTTGAGGCTCAAATCTCACTACTTTCCAGGAATTTCATGCTCAAAATTTGCTATTTTCAAGCATTTTTTGAGATCAATATTCACTTTTTCCCAGCAATTTGGGGATCAAATCTCGCTATTTTGGTGCCATTTGGAGTTTAAAATTTGTTATTTTCCAGCAATTTGGGGCTCAAAATTCCCAATTTTGTCACCATTTTGAGCTCAAAATTCAGTATTTTCCAGAAATTTGAGGCTCTTACTGTGAGTAAGAGTAGACTTTTCCAGGAGTCTGAAACACAGACAATAGCTGTGTTTTCCTTAGTCTCTATTCTTGCTTATATTATTGGGAATCTATGGTGATATGAAACTCTGGGATTTCTGGAGACAGTAGATCTCCCTAACACATGCAGAAAGGTAGTCGGGTATAAGTGCCATAGTGATATTAATGATTTACCTCATTTCCTGGATAATGGCCTTCTCTCGGTTAAATACAAAGCAGATTAGAGGCTTAGGAGATGGAAGAAGAGTCAAACTGTGCTGCAGAAGCAGAAATAAATAGCCTATGACAGAGAGAGAAAGGAACTCCATTAGCTGGTGTTGCCAGTGGAACTGCTGTACTGGGCAAACACCCCATTGCTTTTATTTCCCCTACCCTCAACAACTCCTAAGTGAAGTACAGTTTTCCAAGCTTCTGTAGTCCTGCACAAATCCAACTGTTTTCAAGTAACAACTTTATTTTTAGCCAAATGCAGAAGTCAAAACATTTAAATAAAAGAAGCTTGAAGACAATGTAGTATGGATTTTGTATTTATAGATATATTTGTGTGTGTAGAAATACTACATATACTCACATAATTGTAATATATACATATATAAAAATCTAAAATATTTAATATACACGTGTGTAATATGTATAGTATATTGACTTTTCCCCTGTTTCACACTTTGCCAGAAATCTTACCAATAAAATAATCTGCTCTTTCTGCCATGTGGTTCCCCTGATTTATGGAAAAGCACTAGAATTTCTAGCTGAAGGACTAGCTAGTTGTGCTGGTTTGGTTCTGGCATGGTTTCAATAGCAGGGGCGGGGCCTCAGGGGTGGCTCCTGTAAGAACCCACTAAAAGCTCCCCCAGCTGAGGTGGCCAAGGCTGAACCATTAGAGAGAGAACAGATGTGCCTCTGTGATTAACTTATGAAATGACTGATATAGGACATGAAAGCAGAGAGCAAAGTAGAAGAGCTGGACTGCAGAGGAGCAGAGTAGTGCCAGAGTGAAGGTCCCAAGGTTGGTGAGGAAGAAAAGGCAAGAGGTGCCCAGGCAGAAGTTCCCCGGCAGCCCATGGCAAGATGGCTTGCTGTCCCCCTTTTTATTACTGGTAAATGCAGTTATTGTTTTTTCCCCAAGTTGAGTCTGTTTTGCCTGTGACTGTAATCAGTGAGTGAAACCTCCTTGTCCTTCATCTTTTCCCATGAGCTTCTACTTGGCCTTTGTCCTCCCCATCCCACAGTGATGAATGAGCAGCCACATGGCCCTGGCTGGTTCTTTATTGTCAGGTTAGGCCCAAACCATTACACTAGTTTGCAAACTTTCAAGCTAAATAAAGCTCTAGTACCACTTATAATAAAATAAAACTCTAGTAACACTGACTTGTTTTTCTGTTAGAGATAAATGTTTATAACTTTCAGATGTGTTAGTTTAACTCCAAAACAACTCGGAGTGGGGGGGCAGAAAGCTCCTTTTGCAAACTAGAATCACTATGGAAAAGCTCATTACTGCTAATGTTCTCTAAACCTCACACTATTAAATTCCTTTGAGAACACTGTGAGATGCAAAATTTGACAAGACATTGCCTAGGTAGAGCTCAGACAATCCAGATCGACTCAAAACTGTCTTGTCAGTATAACATTTGCACTTATATACTCTGACAAGAATGTTTATTAAAAAAAAAAAAAAAAAAATTAAAATATTTGAAAAAAGGGAATATCAAAACTACAAGTTTAAGACAGAATCAATTAAATAAAATGTCAAGTATCAGATTTAATATGTCCTCTGTCTCTGGAATATTTTTTCTATTAACTACATAAAAATGTTTGTTTCCAATCTTGCTAACTAAATTTTAACATCCATTCCTTCAAGTTGCTATTTGGTCATTCTGACATTTCAGATTCCCAGTCTACAATTTATCCATATGATCTCTAACACAGGAGAAGAGAAGCTTGTCTGAACAGAAAATGCTATTATAGGAAATGAAGATAGATCTGACTAAAAAGTAAGTTAGAGTGAGTAGTGACTCTGACAGATGATCCATGGGACATACACTGAAAGAAAAATATTATGTGATTAGAAATACTTTCTGGAGGGTCATATACATGTATATCTTACTGTTATTGCTGACTTTTCTGACCTAAAATAAACGTCTGATAATGAACACTTCCTTTATCCATTGTTTCCTGATATGAATGCACCAGAAGTCTCTTCCTGCTTCTGTGTGATGAGAGAAGCAACATGATACCAAAAGCAGTTTGCAATGAATCCTCATAAAATTATTTCTCTTTATTCTCCTTTGCAAAAATTATGTAATTAGAGTATTTTTCTTTTTTTTCTTTTTTTTTTTTTTCCTACAAATTATATACAAATTCAGGTGACTGAGTGAGCAGGGCTTTTTTTAGGGGGGCACATGGTACTTCTAATGTGTAAGCTCCTCTACTGACACATCTGAGATCACAGAATAAAAGATTCATAGAATGGTTTGGGTTGGAAGGGACCTTAAAGATCATCTAGTTTGATGTCCAAGGATTTCAAGTGTTTCTGTTTTATATACTATTTTTATACATAATTTATGCCAAAAGACGAAAGAATATAATATAAAGATCTAACAGTATAAAAGTTGGCCTCTTCCCTCCAAGTAATCATGTGAAATACACCTTATTTGAATTTTGCAAGTAATAGGCTTTATATGACCAAAAAGCAACGTATGACCAACAGACCAATCCACATACTCTCAGATTGTGCGGACACTGTATTTTTATGACATTTTCTTTACGTTATGGATCCCTTACTTAAAAAGAAGAGATATTTTTTGTTTAAGTCAGTGTTTTTCTTTTTCCTAATGAATATTACAACCTATACCATTAATTTTTCATATCAGGAATTAAATTGTAACACAAACAATATGGAAGCTCATAGGTATCTGCAGAAATACTTTTCAGAGAGACTCTCACAGTGCTTATACCAGCAATTGTTTGAACAGCAGGGCTGGCCCACTGTAAAGCACCTGCAACCAAGCCCAAAGATGTATCACATGGGAAGGAGGAGCTGTTTGCCTTAGTTGTATTTGACAAAGTTCTGCCTCATTTAGTCTTTGATGATTACAATCTTTTAACAAAACTCCAGTGTCTGCAACCCTGTCCCAGACATCCTGTCTGTGAAGCAAAGCTGTTTAAAGATAGTTTCAGTAGTATATCTGTGGTTGCCAGGCTGACAACACCAACAACAGTGAGCACTTCTATGATACAGAGCCTAAAGAACTTCTAAAATGGTTCAGTTAGCTTCTGAGTTACCTTATCCTACCATTTGGCCTTGAAAAACTCCTTTGTTTATGAGTACTGCCAAGAGATAGCAAGGTCATTTTTTCTAACAGAACCATGTCCTGGTCCTTACATGTCTTAAATTGGTGCTTCTTCACAAGAAAAAGTGCAGAATGAGTTTCTTATCCTCACCAACTGAACATATAAAACATGTCAATTACTCCTTTACATTATGTGTCCAAATAGGGTGGCTGTAGAACTACTTTATTGTTTTACTGTGTCTGGCAATCGTTGACTTCCATCCCATGTCTCATCTGCATCGTTCTACTTCTGAAATACAATACTTATATAGGGGGTTTTTAACTCTTATCTGTTGATTTCTATGTTTTCAATTTCATAGTTCTTCTTGAATAAGATGTCAGTGACTGACAGCATGTTAATCTGTGCTATTCCATAGCAACCATGCTAAATATGGGTCAGTGTCTGACTGCATGCTTTTTCTATATGCATTTTATTAGTTTTATTATTTTTTTTTTCCACCAGCTTATGTCACTAAAACTTACATATCTAAATTCATATTGCATTGTAGACTGCCTGAATCATGCCCACATCACTCAAAAAATTGTCCTCTGTGACTATGCCATGGCTGAAAAGAAATCAGAACTGATACACATTATCTACTGTTTGTCCAATAGAAGGAAAATAATCTAATGTAAATGAACCCTTTGTCCGGTGAATGCAAAGCCTGTTTATATGTTTCATTTTTTTATTATTTTTTTTTCTTCTCCTCACAGTTTGGTGTATATACAAAGCACAAAGTTTGCTCAACATTGCTGTATTTAGGGATGAATACAGTACTGGGGGGTGGGTGGGATAGAAATAGGAACATGACATGCAGAGAGGCTGTACAAGCTTACAGTCTCTCCACCACCAACAAAGAATGCTTAGTGCTGTACAGTATTAACTGGGGTGCATGGAAGGTCAGGTTTTTTTAAAAATAATTTAGGAACTGGTATCTGGAAGCTGTCAAGCAAACCACTCCAGAGTATTTTTGCATCCTTCTGGCTTGCACAAGGATCTGCTTGGATGTCTCATATGGGATATGGTCCTGCAGAGAAGAGGGTTCCAGAAGAGCTAGGTGACTTTCAGACTTCACCTCCTACAAGCTCAAGAACAGTCCATCCTGATGAGTAAGAAATCAAGCAAAAGTGGCAGGAAGCCTTAAGTTGCTCCTTAAAAATCCAAAGTAAAAAGGAAACATACAAGAAGTCTAAGTAGAGTCAGGTCACACAGAAGGAATATAAAGACACTGTCCAGTTGTGCAGGGATGGTGTTAGGAAATGCCCACTGGGAGCTGAATCTGGTAAGTGACATGAAAGGCTTCTACACAATGATAAGCAGCAAAAATAAGACAAGGGAAAACACAGTCTCACAGATGAAAGGGGTGGGACATAAATTGACAAAGGACGTAGAAAAGGCTGAGGTATGCAATGTCTCCTTTGGTTTAGTCTTCACTAGGTAGACCAACCTTCAGTAATCCCAGCTCCCTGAGACAAGTTGAAAAATCAGGAGCAAAGACTACAACCTTGGTGGAGGAACAAGAGTTTAGGGAGCACTTAACTGAGTTGCACACACTTAAGTTCATGGGGCCTTATGGGATGCACCCAGGTGTCCTGTGGGAGCTCACAGATGTCACTGTGAGGCCACTCTCTATTACCTTTGAAAGGTCATGGCAACTGGGAGAGATTACTGAGGACTGGAAGAAAACAAATGTTACTTCAGGAATGGCAAGAGAGGGACTTGGGGAATTGTAGGCTGGTCAGCCTCACCTAAATCCCTGTCTAGAAGCATGATGGAGTAAATCTTTCTGGAAACCATTTCCAGTCATACGAAAAGGATGAGAAGCATTCAGTACAGGTTTTTGAAGGGGGAATCGTGCCTTACCTGCCTGGTAACCTTCTACATTGAAATAACTGACTTGGTAGACATGGAAAAAATAGTGGATGTTGTTTATCTTGATTTGATTAAGGCTTTCAACACTCTGCTATAGTATTAATGACAAACTGATGAAGTACAGACTGAGCAAATGTACAGTGAGGTGGACTGAAAAGTAGCTGAACTGATGGGCTCAAAGGTTTGGGTTCAGCAGCATGAAGTACAGGGCACCCTGGAGCCAATACTGGGATAAATGCTGGTTAACATCTTCATTAGTGACCCAGACAATTGTGTGGAGTGTACCCTCAGCAAGTTTGCTGATGATAGAAAACTGAGATGGACAGAAAACAGTGGTTGATACACCAGAATATTGCACTGCCACACAAAGGGACCTGGACAAGCTGGAGAAATGGGCCAACGGAAACCTTATGAAGTTCAACAAAACAAATTGCTCCAAAGTCCTGTACCTGGGGAGGAATAATCCTAGACACCAGTACAAGCTGGGGGCCAACTAGCTAGGAGCAAGCAGCTTTGCAGAGAAGGCCAAGGGGATCCTGACTGACAAGAAGCTGGATGTGAGCCAGCAACACAACCTTGCAGGCAAGAATGCCAAAAGCCTCCTAGGCTGCATTTGGCAAAGTACTGCCAGTAATTCAAGGGAGGTGACACTTCTCCTCTGCTCAGCACTGGAAGGCCACATTTGGAACTCAACATCCAGTTCCGGGTTCCTCAGTACAAAAGTCATGGACTTATTTGAGAGCAAGACTATAAAGATAATAAATCAATTGGAACATCTGATATACTAAGAGAGTCTGTGAGAACTGGGACTGTTCAGCCTGGGGAAGAGAAGACTCAAGAGGATCTTACCATTGTATGTATGTACTGGGGGGGCATGGGGCATGGAGGTGAGGAAGTCACACTTTTAGTCATGGTGCTCAGTGAAATGGCACAAAGTGAGAGACTGGAATTTCCACTTCAACAGTTTATGTATTTGGAGGTACTAAAACAGGGTAGGAGAAATATGACAAAATCCTAGCAAGCTAAAAAGTAAAGAAGTTGAATCAGGTCTGTTCTTTTCCATTTTCTCAAGGCCAGCCTGTCAGGATAGATACAACTATTTTCAGTGCACATTTCAAAGTACAATAATAAATATATTGGGATTAATTATACTTTCAATTTTCATTAATGTTCAAAATACCTGTATCTCCAAATTTGATCTTAATTCTTTAGAATAGAACTGTAACCCTCAATGGAAGTACCTATGGAGAACTAAATTTGTTCTTCAGTCTGAGTGAGGACTTTTATAAGTTCTTTTTTTCTCAGTCTTAATCTGCATTTTATGTCAGTGGGGAAACTCTGCTCAACAGCATTCACAAGCTTCTGGGTTAAGAAACAAGTGAATAAAATTTCCAAGTATAATTTGCCATCCCAATGGACACTCTCCTCACCAGTTAGGGCAGACACCTTGGTGATCACCTCAGCTGTGCTGCAATCTATGTCTACATGTCCTGTGTTAATTTATTCCAGCTCCCTTTTGTTCTCTATTAAGGGTTTCTCTGTTCTCTGGGATACATTTTTAAACTACTTAATTGTTCTGGACCTCTGAAACCTCAATGAGGATATCCTCCTGACAATAGCACAGACCTTGGTGCATGGCCAGTCCAATAACAGCCACTCTTTTCCTTTGCATTACAATATATCTCTTTAAATTTGTTATTCACCAATGTATTTATTTCACAGGCTCCTTTAGGAGGAATGTGCATCCTCCAGCTTCTATTGTTTTAATTTTTGAATATATGGATAGATCAAACTGATGTCTCTTTCATACTCATTCATTCATTTGAAAATTTATGACTTTTTAATTTTAGGGATTCATTCCATATTTTCAGTAATCCACCCCTTTCTAAACTTGCTTATAGTGCCAGGTTTCATTAACAGACCAGAAGAAAGTAAGTATCTTTGAATATATAAAGGTGTGGTGAGTTGATATCTGCCCTACTGTGGACCTCCATGGGCTGCAGAAGGACAACCTGCATCACCATGATCTTCACCACAGGTTGTGTGGGAAAATCTGCTGTGGTGCCTGGAGCACCTCATCCCCTCCTTCTTCACTGACCTTGGCTGTTTCTCTCACGTATTCTCTGTCCTTTCCTCTCAGATGCTTTCATGCAGGTTTTTTTACTCTTTCTTAAATATGTTTCACAGAGGTGTTACCAATATTACTGACTGGCTCAGTTTTGGCCAGCAGTGGGTGCATCTTGAAGTGGCTACAGTTGGCTCTGTCCAATCTGGGGCAGCTTCTGGCATCTTCTCCTTTATGCTACCTCTGCATCCCCCCACTCTACCAAAACCTTGCCTCATAAACTCAATACATGTTGATACAATCCAGCATCCACATGTCTCGACAGTCACTTCAGACCTCAGCTAGTGTATGCCCTGCTAGTTCACAAGTAGAGGGTTTATCTTGAAAACATCTGTAGTTAGTCAGATCCAAGTAACAATTTTGTCTTCCATAAGCTTTGATCAGTACTCCTTATGTTTTCCAAATCTATTACATTCAAACACAGTAGTCTCTTCTGCCTGAGTTAACTGAAGTTTTGTGAACTCAGTCAGTGTTTCAAGATACATGACAGCCAAAAATAAAGCCACCTTTTTCCTCTCAATTGGCCAGCCGTGATCCGTTGGCTATCTCTTAACAACTTCCAGTAAAACTAGTGCCTATGTTTAAGTCTTAGTGTGCCATGATTCATATAAACTCCCTTCTTCATTATTAAAAAAATCACAGAATCACAGAATCTTATAGAAATATCTATATCAGTTTTTTCCAATTCACAAACACACATACAGACATAAATATGCACACATTTTTATATACAAACTGGTTTATATTTCACTAGGGTATAAGCTCTTATTCAAGATAATTATATATATGCTTAGGTTTTCCTTCTTGAGCTAGTCATTGTTTAGCCTCAAGCTCCTTAGAAATGGAGTAGTGTTCTAGAGGAATAGTTAAAGTATATGGTTAAAGTGTGAGGTAAGTGTATTAGTTAAATTGAACATCCCAGGCAAATTCTTACTGAGCCAGTTATACCTTCTATTACACTTGCTATTTCAGATCCATCTTTTTATGTCTGAGTGAATGTTTATGGAAAGTTTGAAGCAATATTTGTAAAGTTAATTGTAAGCAAATCTTTCAATTAAAGGTTAAAAATATAATTAAAACCTGAAAAGTACACAAAGGAGCTGGCATAATAATGCAGAGACAAGTTTATTTCTGATATTTCTTAAATTTTAAGATCATCCCTTTGCAACCTCTTAATGATATATGAACAGAGGTGCACACAGGCAGAAAAAATATAAGGTAAAGATGACCCTTTGATGGAGTCAGACATGAAAGTCCTACTTGTCCTAGAATTCAAAATGTTTTAATTCTTAGACCAGCTAAAATTGAAATTGGAAGTAACAATAGGGACATCCTTTGTGTTTAAACAACAAAGGCAATGTCAAGTGTTAGAACAGAGAACAAGGTACTGACTAAACCAACTGCGTCTTTAAAGATGCAAGACACAATTCTAGGATGTTTATCAAAAGTATCCATTTTTAAAAACAATTAGGTATAGAACATCAAAGAAAAAATCTTGCCAAGTTTTTAATTAACTTCTGCAAATAACGATACCTGTATTTCATTTAGACATTTTTAATTTGCCTGTTGCCAAGCTATTACACCTAACAAATGAATTCACTGTCTATGTAGCTGCTTGTGCCTAAGCAATGTAGCTGTTGCATAGATGTATGTTTTCTCAAAATATATGTCACACCATCTAAATAGTTTGGATTAATTTTCACACGAAGGGTATAGTTTCATTTCAGTTGTCCCATATGGAGAAATGTGTCCCTTTAAAGGGAAACCACTGGACCTTCTCCAGTTTCTGCGATGACTGTTTTCCATTCTCTAAAAATATCTATTCTCTCACATTGACAGTAATAGAACCATGACAACACAACTTCTAGGCAACCTCCAGAAAGAAAATTACTCTTATATTTGAAGTAATGATACTACTAAAAAATAGTTATACTAAAAACTGGCTGTTGAGTTTGGTTGTTTTTTCTGAGTGAAACAGAACCTTAGTGTCATTTACAGCCAGACCCAATAACCAAATTATAAACCAGTGTAACAACTAACTTCAAGTTAATAATAAAAAAATAATTGTTCAGTGTTTAACTAAATATTAATTCAATTTAATTAAGGTTTTGTAAGACGAGGCTCAAATTATAATGCTTACATAGTGACCATTAAAAAGGAAATCTTTTTGAAGGAGAAAAGTTTAAGCATTCATTAGCACAAAAATAAGGTTTTGCCATCTACCTTTGACTGAGCATTGGATACATTATTTCATTCTTCTATTCCCCTGTATAATCTCTCACAGTAACATCTAAATGAAAAAAAATAAACCACAACAAAGAAGAATCTTTAGGTTTACACATCCTTTATTTCCTATAATCAAATTGCCTTTGGTCTTCAATAATCCTTAAGTGCTTTTTAAAAAAAAACAAACAAAACTTCAATCAATTTTATTTCTTCTGGAAAACAAAATAAAAGAACTGCTGTAATGTTTCTTCATTCTGAAACATTTAATATTCTAAAGGAAATGTCATGTTTTGCCAAAAAGCTTAATAGAGATCAATTAGTGCAAGAGATAAGAATTTAGCAATGTCAAGAATAGTACTTAATGTCATTCTTTACAAAATGAAATAATCAGTAAAGTGGTTTTGTTTTTTTAAATTATTTTAAAATGTTTTGAATTTGGTAATAATTAGTAAAAGTCTTGAAAATAATTTGCCTTATCTCTTCTTTAATTCTGTTCACATTATATTCAATAACAGCATTTGAATGTGAAAATATTATTTAAAGTCTTTCTTTTCCCCTCATCTGTGCTGGTATCTATGATTCTTTTTGTGTCATATTGCTAATTAAAAATTATTATGCTAGAGTGTAGCTCTTCCGATAAACATCATTTGTCTTTTGCATGTCCAAGAGAACTGAGTCCGTCCAATAAGCAGTTCTAGCATTTTAAATTAGATGCTCAAATAAACATATATTCTCAGCTTTTAAAAAAGTATTATTAATTTAGAGCATGGAACTTTTTTTTTTAACAAGATCATCAGATAAAATCATTATTAAATGCTTCCTATATCATGTGCATAGCTATTTCCAACACATCCAATCATCAGCATTTACAAAGAGGAGAAGCAGGTAAGCAGAAGGTGAAAATAAAAGGAAAGTTAAAATCCCAGCAACCCAAGATTAGAATTTTTGTAGCTGTATTTAGTAAAGCAGTGTTTAAGACCAGAAATTTTAAACCCATTTTTATTTCAAAACTTTTCCAAAGCAAAATTTATCTTTCATTCTCAAAAAATAAAAATAAACCACCATCTACTGCATAATTAACATGTAATGCAGAACAGGCTCAGCTATGTTGTCACTCTGCTCATCTCTAGAACAATGTTATTTGCAAGTACAGTACAGTCTCCAGTAAGAATTTAGGGACTCAAAAACCTGGAGGTACTGAAGTCCCCACATTTTCTTAGTGAAAAGATGATTAATCTGAGGAATCCTTACACAGCCACAGTGCCACCCAGGGGTACCCAAATACTTGGGTACTTGCACTATAGTTGTGGTTATATCCCCAAAGGAGCCAAGACCTGTGTGTATGGACAGCCTGGGATACCATTTCAAACCACTCCAGACTCATCACTTGGCTGCCTGGCACAGCCGGGAAATCTGGGGCTCAGCTCCTCACCTCTAGCCTGCTCAAGAAGGTGGTTGAATCACCGTCAGTGGAGGTGTTTAAAAGATGGGTAGACATGGTGCTTAGGAACATGGTTTAAGGTCTGGATGTGATAGAGTTAGGTTAATGGTTGGACTCGACCTTAAAATTCTTTTCCAACCAGAACGATTCTGTGATTGTGAAACAACCATCTGCTTCCCATCTGGTGGCACCTTCTTCCTTTCCTTCAGACACCAAGAAGGTTAAGGAGGCTGAATTGCTCTCTATATCCACCACAAACTACCCTGAAGTGGAGCAGTAACTGCTGCAAGGGCAACAGGCAGCTTTCCTTAAAATTTACTTGTCTGTAAAAGCAATTAAGCACCAGAAGAGATAACCAAGGGAGGCTGTATAACCCAGCTACTGTGCATTTTTGAGCACTAATTGGGAAAACTGCTGTCAACAGCTTATATATTGGTTCTGCCTTAAGACAAAGGATTGCACTAGTTACTGATTTAGGAGTCTTTAGAGAATATTTTTTATGACACTGTATAACTCACATATCCTTAATGATTTCAAATGTGCCTACTCAAGTATTCTTGCAAAGCTCCTGTTCATTTGAGAAGTCACACTGAATAAAGAGTTCCAAACAATTTATCTCTTTTTAAATTACCCTATTTACCTACAAAATAGATACACCTAAGATATGTTAAAAAAGACACTATCAAATATGTAAAAATGGGATGATCAATTATACTCAGGAAAAAAAAAAGGTAACACTGATGTAGTGATGCAATTGGAACTGACATTCTTTTTGTTGGCAAAGTATATATTATGCTTGCAGAGTACTAGATACTATTTTGAGACAATCAAAAAGCTTTTGACAAAACAAAATTAATATAATAATATAATAATATGAAACTTCTTTCTACAGTTGCAGTAAACGTTTCAGAATTTCAGAGTTTCACTTTAAAATTTCAATAAAAACAAAGAAAACAAATTGTAATCTTGGAAACAAAGACTTGACATTTTCATTTTCAGCCTGCCTAAAGTTTGGTTCAGTATTTCTTGGATGTCCCAGGCTCAGCATGTTCTCTATATTGAGCATATCTATAAAATTCCCTAAGTTAAGATAACTGTTTCTATGGCATACAAGTAACTCTTGTTAGAACAATTTACAGACTACTGTTTCTGTGTTTCTTGCAGGCCTAATTCATCATTCACTAAAATACACAGTCTCCAATGATCCTTCTAAGAATGAGTCAAAGAACTCTTGAGTCCTTAAGAATATAAAGTTTAGAGAAACCAGATAGAATTTGTAATACTCTTTTCCCTTTAAATTTATCAGAAACTGCTTTATCCTAACAGTGTTAACACAAACTGGTATTCTTGTGCTGCGTTAATGAATTCTTCACTGAGAGGTATGAGTCAAATGTGATTCCTCATCTCTGTTCTAGCAATTGCTTAATACGAAATACTGAAGTACTTCTTGGGAGCAAACTTTGGTCTACTGAGTGGTAAATGAATGTACTAACCAACCGACTCATCATGTTTCAACTCTTGCAGGACAGGTAGAACAATGCTGGCAAGATAGGTAGACATACTTTCCTAATCCTTTCTGTTTTCTCTGTTTGCAGGTCCTAATGTTTAAAAACCTTCAGGGCTGAAACTCTACATGTGCTGGTGAAAGGCAAAAAGGCCATGGCAGGCTAGTGAATAGGTTGAGTGAGGATGTCCACAGGTTGACCATGGCACTAGGGCAGAGCAACTCATCAAAAGAGCCTGGCTCTGTACCCAACTGAGATTGGAGGAAATTGATGTTTTTTTCCTCTTTGTACCTTATAGACAGACAAAATGCCTGCAACATGACCTCAAAGTTAGTGTCTCAGACTAGTATCTGAGTAATATATAACAGCATTTGGTACTTGACTGAGGATTTGTATTTGTATGGTACACACCAGATGAATGTGGAACACTGAATTCATCAATGCATTTAAACTTCTTTGTTGCTGTTGTTTTGAATGCTTTCTTCTGATATCAGAGAATTATGCCTGCTGCCCTTTTGTAATTTATTAAAATTTTACAAATAATGTACTGTGTTTCCCTAAGAAAACAGTCGTGTTGTATAGAACACCTGACACGATTAAAAAGTACCATGAAAGAATGCAGGGAAAAAATCAAGTAATTTCTATATTTAGCAAGACTAGGTATACAGTGTATGGCATTGAAAAAGTTGCTATCTACTCTATTTGCACTTTTTAGATCAGTAAAGCAGATTTGACATATGTACATATTACAAAAACTAAGCAGATAAAATTAATACTTACTGTCACTGATATTAATTTCAGGGTTGTTCTTCAGTTAAAACTTCTGATCAATATTTCACTCAGTGTGCAGATTCCATTAGTAGAACATTAGGAAGTGCTTTATAACAAATGTAAATACTATGTTCTGATACTATTTAGCATCAGTATCAAACACGTTTGATTTAATTGTCTGTGCAGGAAGTTCATCTTACCTCAAAAGGCTACCAAATTCACTGTCTATTTCAAGTGAAAGTTGTTACCTTGGGTCAACAATAACCAATAGGCTTTAGATCTGATGCAAGAGTTTTAAAACTATACAGAATGCAAAGAACAGAGTAGGAACCTGGGTGACTTTGATATATTTAATTTTTTCAGTGCCCAACAACTAAGTACATCATAATAAATAATAGCTGAAAAGTGTTGGAAAGTACTTCTGGAAGAAAAGTCAGACCAGAACATTTCAGACAGTGGCAGAACTAAATGAAGGATACCACACGCAGAATCTGTAGAAAAAAAGCAAAACCTGAAAACACGATGATGTATTCGCTCAAGTAAGATTTGGATCCACTTACAAAAAATGCAATGAAATTATAGATACTTAAAAGAAAAGTTGCTTTATCCAAAATGTTGAAATAGGATGAGAACAGCCAAATAATGGATATTTTTTCAAATTCATACAGCAGAACCTTTTGAAGAATGAAAGTTATGTTCTATAATTTCTGAATTTCTACTCAGAGGGTAGATATACATGGTCCATAGTGACTCAGAAAACAAATGTTTATTAAAAAGCTATATAAAAAATCTTATCTGCAAAACTTTGAATTTCACATCTGTTGGGAGCTGAATCAAAACAAATCCTGTCATGCAATGAGCATTTCCTGTAAAAGTGCAGTATGAGCCAGTTTCTCTCGTCTCATCTATATGCACTACGTATGGCTACATCTGGCTCTCAGGGTCTGCTGTTTTCAGAGAGTGGCATAGAAAGAGGCATTTTGATGGTAAGCACCAGGTAATTTTGTCGTCCAAGATAGCAAAAATAAACACCTGAAAGAAAAAAAACAAACAAAACAGGCCATGCCAAAAAAAAAAAACAGTGCCAGCTGGTCTGCTAAATATATTTCCTGAAAATAGTTCAGAAGTTGGAACTATAGATTCACATACAGACCTTTAAGGGATGCAACACAAAGTAAGGTTTTTCCCCGCCCAATTTTCTCTTTCCTTTTTTCTTTTTCTTTTTCTTTTTCCTTTTTCCTTTTCCTTTTCATCTTGCTTTTCCTTTTCCTTTCCCTTTTCATCTTCCTTTTTCTTTTCCTTTTCTTTTTCATCTTCCTTTTCCTTTTCTTTTTCATCTTCCTTTTCCTTTTTTTTCCTTTTCCTTTTCCTTTTTTTTTTCCTTTTTCTTTTCCTTTTTCTTTTTCTTTTTCTTTTTCTTTTTCTTTTTCTTTTTCTTTTTCTTTTTCCTTTTCTTTTTCTTTTTCTTTTTCTTTTTCTTTTTCTTTTTCTTTTTCTTTTTCTTTTCTTTTTCTTTCTTTTTCTTTTTCTTTTTCTTTTTCTTTTTCTTTTTCTTTTTCTTTTCTTTTTCTTTTTCTTTTTCTTTTTATTTTTTCTTTTTCTTTTTCTTTGTATTTTTATTTTTATTTTTTCTTTTTCTTTTGTCTTTTTCTTCATCTTCATCTTTGTCTTTTTCTCTGCTGCTGCTGCTGCTTCAGCTGCTTCTTCTGCTTCTTTTGCTTCTGCTTTTGCTTCTGCTTCTGCTTTTTCTTTTTCCTCTGCTTTTTATTCTGCTTTTGCTTTTTTTTTCTTTTTCTCCTTTTGCTTTTGCTTTTTGCTTTTGCCCCACCTCCAGATTTGCATCCTACTGCATCACTGTATGCATAGATATTTTCATACCGTACTTTAAAATTATTACTAAAGAAATCTTGCTAGTGGCCCAAATCTTTGCAACTTCAAAACTCCAACTTTCAGCTTTTGCTTTTCTCAGGCCAAACCGGCTTTAGAAGGAGAATGTAACTCAAACTAGTGAACTTGTTACAAAGATCACAAGTATTTTCATCTGCAAATGGAAGACAGGCTTGACATTACCAAGATATCATGTGAAATACTGCAGTCACAAGTATTTCACTGAATAGCACTGAGAACCTAGCACATGGGCCTCAAAATATGCTTCAGTTAAAGCACCTTTAGAATTCAGATTTATGACTACATACTTTACTTTCAGAAAAAGTAAAACATATTCATATATGGTATTTCTAATAAAGATTATAAACCCCCTGAAAATCAGGATTCTACTTCGACAGTACTTGTTTACTTTTTGAAAGTACTTTCCAGTAATTTGAAATATTTGGCCCAGAGTGGCCTCATTGCATGTTCTTGGCTACTTCAGTGCTAAGAGAATTAGCAAATCTCCTAAGATCACAGTTACAAGGTCTTTTATAAGGTTATTTGCAAGGTCAGTTACCAGATCATTACAAGAATTGTGGCCACACTGCGTCCAACGATGCAGCTTTTCTGAACCTGCTGTGCATCCACAAAAAATCCTGGCAGTTTTTCCGTATTCTAGTGAGACTCCTGTGTTGACATCGCTCAGAATTAATTGAACCATCAGGAGTTCATTTGAACACAACACAATGAAGCTCTATAAATTGTTTTTTTCAAAAATGCTTTACTTAGGAACATTTATTACCCGTTCTACTGTCAAATCCCTCCAAATGTGACTCTCAGGAATGCCATAAATAATTTTTCTTTGTCCCTTGATATAATTAACACTCGTTTTAGATATAAATTTTCTGAAGCATGGGAGAAATTTTTAAACAGTCTATATACATCTTTGTCTTGTACAATGGGAAGGCTAGTTACAATCGGCTTTACTTATTTTAGTCATTGATTTTCCTAAGTGTATCATCTACCAGAAATCTCCCAGTAAGACCATCAGTGCCCTGGGCTTCAAACAGTATATTACTATCTACCTTTAGAGTAAATGCACAGCTCCTGTTCTTTGACATATACACCTACATCATTGCCACCAAAAAAGAAAATGTGCTGACCAGGTATGGCCAGTGAAGAAATTAAGAACATTAATCTAAAACTGGATTCAGCAGTAAAGTAGAAACATACTTAGCAAAGGAAATAATTTTGAAAGTTTCCCACTGCTATTTTAATTTGCTTTGTGAGCAGTACAGTCCCATTCTCACAAATCCATAAAGACAAAGGAAATGCAAGCTCAGACTTGAGCATGCCCTTGGATGCATGAAGAAACTTGTGCCTAAACATGTCCAGCTCCTCAGTATCTCACGGCACGACTGGACAGAACAAGCATGGCAGCTGCATATGTAGGTGTATGTCCTTTCCTTGTACAGAAGGTTGAAGAAAAAACTATCTTCAAGAGAAATTTAAAAAACTGTTGGCACTAAATCTCAGAGACATGGGCAATAATATTTGTCCACCAAATTTTGCTTCATTCAGGTGGACAGCAGGCTTTGATTGCTTCTCAAATGTAAACTGCCTCAGAGAGCTAGAATATAAATTTTCATTGCTTAGACACCTCTCACCAGCACATTGCTTCACAGGTTCAACACAGATCTTATCTACCATCCACCTCCCATACCAGCTTCCCCTTAAAAAAAAAACAACAACACTGGCAAGAGATGGTTCATTTTTCTTTTTCTATAGGCTACAGGGACAGAACACCCACACGTAATTCTGCTTCTGTGGCACAGGTAAGATGGACTATACTTGTCAACTGACCTGAAACTGGGTTAAATTCCTGTAGGAGGTGAGACCTGATCTGAAGATGAAACTCATTTATACAATCATAATTTTTTATTTTAATTTTTTTTGCATACAGTCTTGTTCAACATTAAAAATGAAGGTTAGTACTTTCACAGCAAGCTTCTTGACTGTATTGCTTGTCCTGAAAAGGAAAGGATAAATCACATAATTATTGTTTGTCAGATTGTTTAAAACAATACTGGCAGGCAGCAAGATATTGTATCAGAGCTCTTGTCTATAAGTAGACAGGAATAGATACCCTTTTCTAAACATAAAAGAATTATGGAATATAGTGAAATGAAAGAAAAATTGAAATACAAATGTAGCCAAAATATTTGAAGGCTTAGAAGTTTCACAAGCTAACATCTGACTAACAGTTACTGACACCAGTAGAGACAAAGCAGAGATTTCTTTGGAATTTTATTAATTGCTCCTTAAGTCCTTTTTCAGTAGAAAAATCCTAGCTCCTAAAATGTATTGAAAGCAAAACTCATAAAAACTTCATTTTTTTGTGTAAGTATTAAAGTTTTCAGAGCAAGTTACATACACAATATGTACATGGAATTCAGTTTTGCTCAGCATAAAAATATTATTTGATCTTAATTTAGTTCACTAGATTCCACCAAAAGTTTTCATGGAGTGCATTATTTCATACCAGCTTTTAAACATATTTGATCTTGAAAGCTAAGAATTTTCCTTTTGGTCATGTAAAAGTGCAATAAAGAAGAAAATCAAAGACCACATTTTCAGTGTTTGCTTCTGATCAACCAAAGGAGGTCTAGTGTTTATTCTAACAACCCAAGATCTTGTAGATCTAATATAAAAATGGTCTGGTATACCATCTGAAGTGACAGCTTCTACTAATGCTAAAAAGAAGTTGAATCTCCAGTAAGGTCACATAAACACAGGCATTATAATGATACTCTTCAGAGTTTAACCTTTTGTATACTGTTCTGAAATATGTAGTATTAGCCATATTAGTTATGAACAGGTTAGCTGTAACAAATTATGTTATGTTATTGTATTAACAAATTATTAACATGTTTTCAGGAATCATATTTCAGGTCTCTTTTGAAAGTATTCCTCAGATTCTCAGCCTATTAGAAGGATTTATTTCTGAGATGTACCTCTACATACACGGAAAACTATATATAATATTGTCAAGGTTTAACCTCAGTCAACAACTAAGCCCCACAGAGCTGCTCACTCACTCTACCCCTTGGTGGGATGGAGGAGAAAATTAGAAGAGTGAAATTGTTGAGATGGGCTCTCATGGGTTGAGAAAATGACAATTTAATATGTGAAGTAAAAGCCATGCACACAAGCAGGGCAATACAATAAATTAATGTACCTCATCTGTACATTGAGAATGACGTTGCATGATATGCAATATTCCATTGGCCATTGGGTCCATTGCTCTGGCTATGCTCCCTCCCAGCTGTTTGTGCACCTGCACAGCAGCAAAGCAGGAGAAGTTGAAGAGTCCTCAATTTCTTAGCAACAACTAACAACATCAACATATTATCAACATTCTTCTCATACTGAATCTGATACTGACCCCAAAATGCAAGACTGTTCTAGCTACTAAGGAGAAAACTAGCTCTATCCCAGCTGAAACCAGAACAAGCAGTAATACAGGTTTTGCAAATATTCTCTTTAATACGTATGTCTGTCATAAAAGATCCCACTCGCTGAAGTTTAGGACTACAGAATTTGTGATTAGGCTTGTCAAAATTATATTCTCTCTGTCAGCTTATCTTCCACATATAATAAAAATAAAAATACTTTTTAAATCTCGTGCCAAATTTAGTCTTCGAGCAGGACTTCATTTCAAAGTTAAATGAGTTTATTGCAAATGTACAAGTATTTGCACAATCTGATTGTTATAAACCCTTATGAGCTTCTCTGGGAATAACATGTTTTTATGTGTATAATTCATTAGAGATTAAAAAATCCAAACAAACATTGTGATTTAACAGCAGAACAGTTTATATGCATGTGAGAGTTACGAAAGAGGAGGTTTAACCCCACGACCTCCTCTTCTTTCAAGTCTTCTTGCTCCAGATCCCACACAATTTGCTTTCTCATCTGATTTCACTTATCTTTCTGTGTTATATGCTTACACAAGTTACCTGAAAATATACATGAAAAGTCTTGTATTTAACAGAGTGCTTCTATTTGGATAGTGTTACATGAAAGTGTAATTACTCAAGAGGAAGAAAAGAGCAACTAAAGTGCACATAGAAAAACACTTTCCATTTTGAATGTTTTTAGTTTGTTTATATTGTAAAAATGAGGTGTCTGTGAGATAGCTCTGATTATGGCACAAGAAATCTCTTTTGGAAGTGCTATTTGAATAGAGAATACAGTGAAAAATTTATATTAGCTGTACAAAAATCCACTTAACCAAAGTAATCTCTTGAACAATACTTACTGCATTCAAATATTACAATAAGAATTTTTTTGTAGTTTATTTTATTGTTATTTTGAGTAACATGCAAGGTTGAGAAATACTGTAAAAAAACTAGGACATATTATATGGCTCCCATTGTGAGAAAAAGGCAGGTTATGAAACTGCAATGCATTATTTGATTGGAAACTGCCACTTTCAGCACAGTGTTCGATTCCTTTTATTTACTGCAGAATGAAAACATGGGCACAAGTAATTATTGGGAAGCAGCTAGTACAATAGCAAAAAATCCTTGACTTTCTTCATGCTTTATTCCCTACTTTAATCACACTCTAGCTTATCCATGTGTCCACTAGAAGTCTTTCTGAAAGTTTCAGAAACCTCCTTCTCCAGGAACTGGTCTAATGTGTTTTTTGTCTTAAAAGAAAACAATGCAGAAAAGGGAGAAAAAGATAATTCAACAGGGCTATGAAAAAATATCAGAGGCAGAGACTCTTCTAAGAAACTCATTAAAATGTATGAATAACAATGTGGTAAAAGAGACAGAAAACTTTTTTTTATATTTACAATGTATAATATACATATAATATCTACTAGACAATATTATATATTAATATATGTGTTTGCATAGAAATATTCTATATACCTATATATGTACAAATAGATATATAATTATATATATATATAATTTCCCCTCCTCCATATTCCCTGTGTTTTGTTTTCATTACATTAATTTTGAATTTCACACCATCTCAACATGTTCATGAGAGCTGCCTTTGCCTGTTGCTTTTAGCCCTATCATCATTGCACATTGTATTACCTTTAAGTAAGATCTTAATAAAATATTTTCTGTGACTATGGCTGCCTTTATTCAACCTCTTTCATACTTTTCCTACAATTATTGAAGAATGTAAGACGTCTTTCATAAATCTGATATTTTTTTTCCTGGATTTGTGGTTAGAATCTTCATGTCTTCTATATTAGCATATAAGCATTTGTTTATTAGTGACAAGGGGAGGAGAAAAACAGTTTTTTCCACATCTAGCCTTGTCTGTCCTACACTTGGGATAAATCTAATCAAGAACTTTTCCTTGTATGAGACATATCTGGGGCCGAGTTAAAACCAGAATAATTAAGCACTTAGCTGTTGTAGGTCTGAACTCAGATATTTAAAAGCAAGGTCCTTGTAATCATCTGCTAAATTGCTCGAAAAGGATATTTTTTTTTCTTTGCATAATAAGATGGTCCAGCCAAAGAAAAAAAAAAAGGAAAAAAAGAATGTTCCACACAAACAAGTTCTTGTCTGTGCATACAGGAGAGAATTTAATAAAAACAACAAAACTGTCATTTTCAATAAAGATGAGATAAAGCAGCATGAAAGATGATACAAGTTCTCAGATGTAATGTGAATGGTTTTGCTGTCAGGGGAATCCCCCTGACTCTAACCAGCTTGGGTCCTAACAAAGATCTAAACTAAATCCCTATTGGTCTCAACAGAATTTTCTCAAGACAAGAGTATGAGTAGCACGCCTTAAAATGTAGCTGCTGTGAAGCTTAAAGGCAGTGTCAAATCAAGAGGCTGCTTTAAACAAAGCTTCTGCCTACACACAAACCTGTAATAAGGGATTGCTAGGAAAAAAACCCAAACCAAAACCAAACAAAACATCAACAACAAAACCAGAAACAAACCCAAACAAACCCAAACCAAAAAAAGACCCAAAGAATGACATACAAAAGAAATTAGTAAAACTCTTGATCTATGTTTCGTGCAAGGCTGGATTCCCTCAATGCATTTTAAGAACTGGGAAGGTGTAAGTCTCCATAGGAACACAAGCTCAAGTGTGTCCATCTCCTGAAGACTGAAAACTGAGCACTTTGGTGCCTTAATGACTGGAGACCTCATATGCTTGTAGTGGTAGAAACTTAAGTCTCCTGAGATCTCAAAAAGTAGAAGCTTAGGGTGCTGTGGAAGTGAGTCCTGTGTATGTGAGAAAAGCCTCAATATGAGATGACAGCTGAGCTGAGTTACTGAGGACCTGCATTTCAGCCTTGCATCCCTTACATGGCAGCCTAACATTTAAGGACCTCACAGGTCTAGCACATATGGTTCAGTAACAGGTGAAAACATACGTCCTTTAGGAAGCAAAGGTGTTTAAGGCAGTGCATTCTTTCTAGAAAGACTGCAGGGGAGAGAACAAATCTTTCAGAGGGGAGGGGGAAGAAAAGAGTGGAAAAAGCTATTAAAAAGGATGTAATATGGAACACAGAAAAAGCTTCTGGTTTGCTTTGATTTTTAAATTAAGTATCTTGTAAACTGGCTTTGTTTAAAGTACATCTGAGATGGAGCTGCATCTGCTTTTAACATTCTGTTTAATAGGGATGGATGACAAACTGCCTGTATCCTTTCTTTTGAAAACAGAAGCACGAGGGTTGGGTTATCAGCACAGCAGGTAGAGGCACAGGGTGTTGTTACCTGTGGTAGGTGGGAAGTGAGCTCTGGAAAAGAGGTGCTTCAACATGGGAAAGCACTGAGGAATCAAGATTAGGACACTCTCCACAGTTTTGGATCAAACCTCTTCTGCTCAGAATGTCTTAAATTAAGCACAACCCAGCAGTGATGCATCCTGTTTCGGGGTCATGGTTATCATATTCAGCCATCTCAGGGCAGTGGTAGAGTTGGTCACTTTGTACATCAAGGGATTTTTCTGGCTCATTAAAAGTTCCTTTATTTAACCTATACTGGGAATTCCTTAATTTGAATTATGACGAAGATGGTAAAATAATTAAGAAAAAAATATATGTACAAGTTTAGAGAACCTATAGTCACTGTTACATTAAGATTTTGGTATGATTTTAGCTACTGAAAACAGGAATTTTTTTCTGTGCAGAAAGATTTCACATGCAAAATATACCAGCTTGTTACTTTCACAAGAGTACCTCCAATTTAAAAATACACTGTAAAATAAACAGAAGATGGGATGGAAATTCTTATCATTTCTAAGCTCACAGTGGAGTTTAAGGAAGCACAAAATTAGAATGAACCTCCTGGATCACTAAACTTAGTTGTTCATTATTACAGGTAGCATTTTATGCATTCACTTTCAAACATATTCATGGACTTAGCTTAAAATAACTTTTTTCCAACCCCCACCATTCTCCTTGAAAGATAGTCCCAAAATATATTGTTCCAGTAGTCTGGGCCTTTTGCCTCATTTCCAGTCCAAGTTTATTTACAATTGTTTTCTCCTGTTTTGTTCTTGTACAATCATTGGCTTTTAGCCTAAACAGTAATTTTTCTTCCCGTTTTCATCCTCCCACTGAATCTCCTGATAACCACATGTCCTTTTGACCTGTTTAGCTTCAGATAACCACCTTTAGCTCTTTGCAGAAGACAAGACCCCTGCTTTCCTTAATCATCCAGCAGAGATTTTGTGTGTTTGATTAGTTTGAATTTATTCATCTTGAATAGAGGTAATCAGAATGGAGTATGCAAGATGAGCATCGCCAGCGTCTTGAAGTAGAAATATCTGGAGATACATTTTCAACACAGTCACCTCATTTTCTGGCTAAAAAACTTGAGTAGTTTACAATCCTGCTGTTATGTAGGACAGTCAAGTGCATTTCCACCTTGGTTCTTTGCTTCTACCTATCAGAACCAGGGTGTATCACCTTACGTTAGTATTGAATTTCACCCCATTTCTACTAACCCAGTCCTTGCAAGTGATTTTCATTGAATACCCCACTCTGAATTGACAGTGCTGGCAAATTTACATTGCCAACAGATACAATTAGCATGTTTACTGTATTTATACCAGGACCATTAATGACAATATTAAGAAGTTCAGTGCCAAGCTCTTTTAGTAACATCTCTAGTAACTACTGTGCTACCAGATATTGCAGGGGTACCTGTTGCTCTTTCCATTTTGGATAGCTTTTACCCACCCACCAATAACTCCTTTGATTCTTGTCATTCATAGTTTAACTATTAGTTTCTCCAAAGCTCAGTTTCAGGAAGATGGTATCAACTGTTTTCTTCATCTGCTAAACCAATTATAAAATTTTCAGGTTTACGGCCCACCTAACTAACATTTCTCTGACCAGCATACACACAAATATCCAGGCCGTAGCATATTCTTAGCATAGACTACCATTTAGCTTGCTATGGACTCCATCTACTGCCAGATGCTTAGGGGATGAGTTAAGGGAAAAGAACATGAACAAGGCAAGTAGACCGTGTTTTTTTGCTCTAGGTGTATCCTACCATGTTTTGGGAGTTGGCACACAGGAATCTCCCTAAACCAGAAAATGCATCGATTTCATTGTGTGTAATGCTTTTTCGAAGATCTTAATTTTAATCAGTGCAGCTGCGTGATCTTCATTTTGATCAATGCAGCTGTTTGGTTCTTGGGATCTTTTATACCCCAGCAACCACAACATCTTGCAATGAACAATAACATTTAATTATCTATTTTGTCAAGACATTCTTTGTACCAGTAAAGTCTTCCTTCATTTAAGTCCCCCAGCCTGGTATTAAGAGAAATAAAGAAAAGCAATTTCCTGTTCGCCTTTATTGTAAATTGCATGATTCCTCCCTGGATCTCTTCTACCCTGGAAAACCTTTGCTTAAGTAATGTATGACCTTTGTGATGCCTTTGCATCAATTTAGTTGCTGTTATCCTTCTCTGTACCTTTTTGAATTCTAGTGTGTAGGCTTAGAGTTAGCCCAAATGGTATCTGGCATGGCAAAACGATGTGCTCCAGTTCTACTGAAGTGATTGACGAGTAGAACCCTGTTCTCACAGGAACGTGACTGCTGAAGGCTCTGGAGTAGGCAATATGCCAAAGGGGTGACACATCTCTGAATAGTGTGATCATCTTCAAGTGGGAATGGTGAGAATAATTATTATATTGCACTTAATTAGAATTTTCCTTGCTGTAAAGTGTCCATTATCCTTTGCTGTGTGTCCCCAAGAAGAATCTTGCTTCAGTTTCTGTCCAAATACTTACTGAGAATTGAAGACTGCAGTACCAAGTCCCTATAGTCTTGTCTTCTTTGGGCAAAACAGAATCAGCTTCTTCAGCTTCTCTTCACAAATCATATGCTACAGCCCCCAACTGCATTGAGTACAGAGCAGAATTTCTTCTAAAAGCAGTCACACCGAATTAGACCGTACTTTATGTAACCCACTTTCAGTCTCTGAAAGTGAATATGTAGGAAAAGTGAAAAGCAGGTTCTCTGGTGTGTATTCAAGCATCCAGTTATCTGTGGAGTAAACAAGTCTTGACATGCTATTTGTATCTTTGTGTTGCAAAATCTTGGATATTTTTTTTTTTTCCTCCCTTAACCCTTTCCAGTCATATTGTACCTGCAATATGTCAAACATGGCCTTCGCAGCACTTTCACTATTCAATGCAGTCCTACATAAAGGCTCTTCAGGATGTATGCATGATCACCCTGAATTAAAATTAAACATTTGTAAGTATGGGATTTGACCCTATCATTTAAATTACTAATTTTGCAATCGCAGAAACCCAGCATATTTTTAAGAAGAAAACTACAGGCCTGGAGGGATATTAACAAGCAACATTCTGAAGACTGTAGTATTTCAGTAGAACTAAGAAGCTTTATAAGACCCTAGATGCTTTATTGCTTTATTGCTAGTCCAGAACATATAACAAAAACTCCATTTTTATTTATTTCCTAGTTTAGATCATCACATACTTCTACGATGATAAGCTTCTCAGGTCAGAGGCCACATCTTCCAGTGGTGTCATTAAGAGCATTGCAATTTATCCTGCCACATAAAGAACATGGGTTGGATTGCTGCTTAAGATTTATATAATTACTGGCCTAAATGGTACCAAAGTTGCCACTAGGACTACAAGGAAGACTATCTGCAAATAGCTAAATGCAGGATGGAAATATGGAACAACACTAGGTAATTTCACCCTTATCTGTAGTTCAGCTGGTTTTGATATAATCACAAACTGCTTGAGATCTTGATCTAGTTTATCTTGTTGACTCTGCTCCTCCTTTTAACAAGATACTTATCAAGAGGTAAAGTACAAAGATAACAGCCTTCACCTCTGAAGTGATAATGGACAGTGGATGAAGAACAGTCTGAACAGTAGCTGCCCCTGGAAGCAGAAACTGCTGCCTTCTCAATTCCCTGAAGATCTTAAGCAGTAAATAAACCAAATCACAAGATAGAAGAGCAAAACTCGGTTACATAGTGTTATGCTCCACATATTATACAACTCTGTAGATTTATTTATGTAAGTCTCTACACTTAGCTGATAATTGGTATGATTTATGCAACTGCTCCATTCTAGGTAATAACCTAGGAAACAGTTACTTGGTCATCACTGCCTGTAGGTGTTTTCCTGCATTTCTGTTCCAAACAGCAATAATAACAGTTTCCAATAATAAAGCAAAATGAGCACTCTTCCTAGTGAATGTTGAAATAATTGTGTTCCAGTTCTTTAGCAAAGGTACACATGTGAGTTATATACATACATAGGTTATAAATATACATTTAAACCAGAAGCAAAAAGTAGAACACTGAAGATGCTTATTAGTAATGCATATATAAGGACTTAAAAACCTTCAGTTAGCTCCTCTGCTTTCTCTTCTCCCTCCTTATGGCCTTTTGCCCTGGAGTGTTGGCAGTATGAAAAAAACCATGAGAGAAAAAAGGAAAGAGAACCCAAAAGTATTCTAGAAATACAGAGACTGTGCTACTGAAATTCTCTCTTTCAGTCCCTTTATACCATTTCATTTGGAACTGAAGAGATAACAGCATACTCAAAAACAACCATATAAAATAGTTTTTAAATTCTGAAATTGAGATGTTCGGCAATTGATGAGTTAAAGTTTGCTGTATTTCCTCACCAGCTAGAAGGCTCTTAGCACACCCAAACACTAGACAGCCTACGATAAGTGTTTGTTATTTCGCTATTAATTTTTAAAACAAAACCCCTCAGATATCTCCTTGCAATTCAGTTTCTATTTTATGTTTATTTATTTTTCTAGAGTCACAATATGTTTTGTTTGTAAGCTGAAGAATCATCTACTCATTTTGTACTCATAATTAAAAAAAAACAACCCCAAAACCAAATCACAACAAAAAAACACCCCCTGTTTTCTAGCAGGAAAGGTCTTACAGACATAACCAAAATGTAAAGGAGGTCAATAGAAAGAAGGTTCCTTTTGTTATTTTTATCACAAAATAAACCAGTGCAAATAAATGTAAAATCCTTGAAAATCCTTTTGCATCATTTTGTTTTCTTAATATTTGTAATATCAGTGTTGCTTTTACCTTTGTGCAATGCATACATTTTTTTTCAAATATATACTTTTTCATGTATATTGATCAGAAGCAAATTACTCCCAAAATCTGAATATGCATCTTATTTTTGCTTTTCATGAATATTGTAGCAAATTCATTCTTTTGCAGTATCCATAAAAATAGCAGAGGGAATATCTCTGGAAAGGTAAATTAAACCAAATACTTGCACTAAAACCTTGACTGTATACACTTAAGTAAGAGGCAGAAATATAGTGACTCATCCAAATAATACTCATTACAGCTCATACTTTTAACTTTATGCAAAACCACTCATATAAATACAACTGAAGAAATACTACCATTTAGCTTCTTTTAAGTTTCTGCACAGCATTTGAGTTTTATAAGTTTTAAGCTTTCACATGCCTTTCATTGTCACTGTTTGTTGGTTTTTAGCTGTTTATACTGGAAAAGTTATAAATGTTTATGTATAGAGCTGAAGAAAACATAGCATTCCAGACCTCTTTAAAACTTGTTCAGAAGAGTGGAAACAATGTTTGGAAGCTCCTTTTAAACTTCTTTTGTCAATTGTTGTCTTTGTGTTTTTAAACTGACTAAGACGTATATTTGCATAACTTCAGAGACAGCAGTTATTACATTCCTTTTATCTTACTGGATTTCAATAGCACTTAACATTTCTTAAAATTTGGCTTCCCTCACTTGTACTGTCACTTGTTTTCAGGTGTGCCCAATATATCATCATGCCATCTTTGTCTGCTAATGAGAAGGCACACACATACAGAGAAATTACTGTATCTTGCAAACTGAGACAATCATACAGAATTTCTGATATTCCTGTAGATAGTGGGCTCGAACAAACAAGTACACTCTGATTCTTCAGCGTGAGGCTGAGGAGGGACAACAACTAACCCCCCATTCTGCAAGCACCAGTTGAAACAATCTCATTTGAGCTCTCAGTACTGGGGAGTCAGCGCTACAGCACCGTGCTCTGATGACAGCCAGGTATAACAAAAGTGTAGGACTGGGTTAACAATTGCAAATGAAATAAAGATGAGTGCACATTCAAGATGGTATTTTAAAAATCAAGATTTATTACTTCTACTTTTGTAAAACATCCTGTAATTGTTGTATTTTCCTCCTCCGCCTACTCTCATTGTGCATGAATGAATACACATATAATTAAAAATATCTTGCTATGTGTATTTTAAAAGACAATACCCTGATAATTACATGTAAGGAACAAACATATATGCTGAATAGGTATAGGAAATCAGAAAGAAACAAGAAAACTTGCTTTATTTTAATGCTCACTTCTATTCTACTTGGAATCTTTCAGCCTTCACATTAGTAAACAGTTGCTGTGTAGAAAAGACACACAGAATTCATAGCTGCATATAAAGCTTGTAACTCATATAATTCCCCCCAAACTGTATCATACACAGCAATTTGTCTGTTACCTACCAGTAACTAAAATTTTGGCAAGTATATACTTTTTTCCACAATGCCAAGGTGTAGTCTGGCATGCAAAGTCTCACAAACCCAAGCATTAAGTTTCTCTCTCTTTCTGTCCACATCCGAAAAAGGCTGAGCTCATCCAGACAAAAGTAACCTCATTGTAAAGAAAGTTAGTGCCTCTATATGTACATTTAACAAAAGGCATTTACTGTTCTGTAAGCACCCAGTGAAGCCAGCAGCTGAATAGGGACTTTCACTAATTTTTGACAGTATTGCCTTAAAGTGGTAAAAACGTGGCAGCTAACAGCTGTTTGCATTACTTTGGAGTCTATTAACATATTCATATTTTGTTTAAACAAAATTTCTTGGTTATGATATCTATGAAGTCCAACTCTCTTTCCAGCAATCTTTGAAAGTATGACACTGTGCTGGGGAAGGTTTAACGTGTTTTTCTGGAATTGTTTCCTCACCCGAGAAAGTTATACATCTTATTATGTTGTTCCCATCCCAGGTTAATTATACAGAAGGTTCTGTGGTGGTTTGGTTTTGTTTTTGTTTTGGAGTGCTTTGTTTTGGGTTTTTCTTTCACATCGTTGCTTTTTGTTTGAGAGAGACTGATGTGTGCATATAAAATTTATTCTGTCAGTTTGCAAGAAATACATCCTTCATGCAGGAACCCTGGTTTGCAGAAAAGTACTAAATATTAGATGCAGAAAGCAGTTTTTAAGTTTTCAAAGAATAATAGCGGCACTACCACACAATTCATGCCATAAAATTAACAAGATATGTAGGAGTATTTTTTTATTTATTTTACAAAAATGTAGCATAGAAATGTATGTAACATAGTAAGCTACCTTATTTGGATCCCAGGCAGGACTGTCTTACCTTTTCATTAGCTATGTTGGAGATTTGGGTGACAGATTCCTCTTGATCAGTTGAAACACTACAAAGTGTGTTACAGTTTTGTATGGAGAGGAAGTGAGGTGAAGGATGGGTGGAAGGAGACGTGTCTTCCAGCCTTTCCATTCTCAAGCTTTCTGTCTAAACAAAGCAGGATTCCTAGGCTGAAAGTCAGGGAAGTGTAATTTTGGCTACATGGCATCAGCCAAAGCAGGGCTTTACAGGAGTGGCAGGTTCTGCTGCAGTTCCAGACATTTTGCCAGGCAGAGGTGGATTATAGTGTCTAAAAGGAAAAGCCCAGCCATGTACACTCACCCAAAACTGGGACTCTTGCTGGTGCTTTTGAGGGATGCAAAGTCTGCAAGAGCCTGGGGCGGGCTGCTAACTTCCCAGAATTGTTTTGATCCTTATTGGGTCTTTCCAAAGAAGACTTCAGGAAGGAATAAATGCTCCAGTTCAGCTCCAAGCTCCATACCCTGGAAGCAGGTATGTGAGCAGCTTTGCTGCTACAAGGCACAGCCTCATCTTGCAATAAACTCACCTGAAAATGAAGTGGTAGATGGCTGAACTACTGCGCCCTAAGAGCTGCTCTCAGTGCCCCTCAGAGTTGTAATGCCTGACAGCCAACAGCAGCTAAGATGCTGTGCTGGACAACCTTAGAGGCATATTGCCAGAATATTTCAGCAGCTTTTACTTTGGACAAAAGGAGTGACAGGGAAACTCCTCTATCAGAAAATGGACATTTCTTGCTGGCCAGTGCTTTGCTCTGAAGTCCCATTAAAATCATAGAATCATAGAATCCTAGGGGTTGGAAGGGACCTCGAAAGATCATCTAGTCCAACCCCCCCTGCCAGAGCAGGGTCACCTAGAGTACATCACATAGGAACGCATCCAGGTGGGTTTTGAATGTCTCCAGTGAAGGAGACTCCACAACCTCCCTGGGCAGCCTGTTCCAGTGCTCTGTCACTCTTACAGTAAAAAATTTTTTTCGGATATTCACCTTGAACCTCCTATGCTCCAATTTGATCCCATTACCCCTTGTCCTATCACTGGTCATCACTGAGAAGAGCCTAACTCCATCTCCCTGACACTCACCCCTTACATATTTGTAAACATTGATGAGGTCACCCCTCAGTCTCCTTTTCTCCAAGCTAAAGAGACCCAGCTCCCTCAACCTTTCCTCATAAGGGAGATGTTCCACTCCCTTCATCATCTTTGTAGCTCTGTGCTGGACTCTTTCCAGCAGTTGCCTGTCCTTCTTGAACTGAGGGACCCAGAACTGGACACAATACTCCAGATACGGCCTCACCAATGCAGAATAGAGGGGGAGGAGAACCTCTCTTGACCTACTAACCACACCCTTTCTAATGCACCCCAGGATGCCATTGGCCTTCTTGGCCACAAGGGCACATTGCTGGCTCATGGTCATCCTCCTGTCCACCAGGACCCCCAGGTCTCTTTCACCTACACTACTCTCCAGCAGGTCAGCCCCCAACCTATACTGGGACATCGTGTTGTTCTTCCCCAAATGCAAAACTCTACACTTGCCCTTGTTGAACTTCATCAGGTTTCTCCCCGCCCAACTCTCCAGCCTGTCTAAGTCTCTCTGAATGGCAGCACAGCCTTCTGGTGTGTCAGCCACTCCTCCCAGTTTAGTGTCATCAGCAAACTTGCTGAGGGTACATTCTATACCCTCATCCAGGTCATTGATGAAGATGTTGAACAACACCGGTCCCAGTACCGACCCCTGAGGGACTCCACTGGTCACACACCTCCAACCAGATTCCGCCCCATTGACTACAACTCTCTGCCTCCTTCCTTTCAACCAGTTCTTGATCCACCTCACTACCTGATCACCAAACCCATTCTTGATCAACTTATCTACAAGGATGCTGTGGGAGACGGTGTCAAATGCTTTACTGAAATCAAGATAGACCACATCTACTGCTCTACCATCATCCATCCACCTAGTAATTTCCTCATAGAAGGCTATGAGGTTAGTCAAACATGATTTACCCTTGATAAAACCATGCTGACTGCTCTTGATGACCCCCATGTCCTTGATATGCCTAGAGATAGCGACAAGAATAAGTTGTTCCATCACCTTTCCAGGGATGGAGGTGAGGCTGACCAGTCTATAGTTCTTGCTGGCCAGTGCTTTGCTCTGAAGTCCCATTAAACATCAGTAAATCACTGTTGTCAGCAATTTAAATCCATTGAGGGAGAACTCAGTAACAATGGTGTCATACCTCCTGGAAAACAAAGAATGTGAGCATCCGCATGGGCACAGAAGAAACTTCTCCTCAGAGTGGGAGAATCTTCTGAGCCTGTCTGCTTCACATCAGAGAACCAGTGGGAAAAGAGAAGCTGGATGCAAAGTCCCTGTAGGTTTTATGGCTACACAAGCATTATTTGGCAGGTTGAAGCAAGACCCACTTAAGATTTTAGCATCTGATTTTGCTTTTAAATATACTGAAATTGCTGTTATGGTCCAAAATAAGATGCAGTTCAGTAAATCTCTACAACTGTGCAGAAATCTAAAGCTTCCCATTTCATTCAGTTAAAGGCTCTGGCAGCACGAATTGTTGCATGTCTTCTTGCTTTCCTTTGTATGAAACCCTCCATCCACAGCAACCTTCATGTACCTCTACTCCTAGCTTGACTTTATCTCTTTCATCATTGCCTAACCAAGGTGTAAACTGCACTGCACATTGGAAAGAATTTCTGTCCCACTTAATCCTTTGTCATGCCTGTTTGTAGAAAAGTGTTTCCTATTCCCAATACCTATTTCCATGACACAGCTAATAAAAACCAGGACTAAAAATCAGGTCTGAACAATCATGTTTTTAACTGTGAGGCAAAGAATATTACCTTGAAAATAAAGATTATTTGCAATATGCAGAAAATTAAGTCCTAGGACATTTCATGTGTAACATAGATAAAAAATTTATATACTCAAAGATTAACTTACAATTACACACATTTTCCTTCTGCAACTGCACTACCCATAAGCATTCAGTTGTCTAACTACATGCAAGCATATGAAATTAATCCTTACATTTACATGCATTAATCTCTAACTCTTTATGCATATACTCACCTGCAAAAGATCAAAAAATTAATCCAACAAATGCATGAGTCTACACGGGAATTATATACACAAATGTGTAAAACAATATGCTTATTGCAGCTGTAGGTGTAAGTTTGAACAATTTGTGTATGTATGCAAAAATGAGGTAAGACAACTTTTTAGGCTTCTTCAGCACCCACAGCAAATGCATTGACTGAGAAGAGGGCTATGACTTATTTTAATTAGTATGCCTGTCCCATCCTTAGAAATTCCCAGTTCTTGAGTATTAGTGAAATCGGGAGTTTTGAAAAGGGACGCCATTTATGTTGATCTTGCACGAGGACGGCAGGGAGAGGAACTAGGCTGAATTGAAAGAGGAAAAGACCTGTTGATTATTCTGTTCTATCTGTAAGCAGAGCCAAAAGTACCCTCCCTCTCTTTATATGATAGTTTTCTCAACATAGAATCACAGAATTTTTTGAGTTGGAAGGGACCTTAAAAATCACTGAGTTCCAACTCCCCTGCATGGGCAGGGACACCTTCCACTAGAACAGGCTGCTCAGAGCCCCATCCAGCCTGCCCTTGAACACCTCCAGGGCTGGAGCCCCCCCAACATCTCTGGGCAGCCTGTTCCAGTGTTTCACCACCCTTTCACTGAAGAATGTATTCCTGATTTCTAACCTAAATGGGAGCAAATGTACTGATTATTTTTCAGAAGTTATTTACTGAATTTACTGAATCATTTTTCTTGAGAGTCTCATTTTAAAATGGTTGACACATTCTAACAGGCTAAAGACAACTCAGCACACTAACATTAGTAAAAATATTTATTTTTACTACCATTTCTTTAATAGAGACAAAGGGAGCATAGTACCTCATAATGGATGGAAATATCTACATCCAGTGTCCTTCA
Organism: Apus apus; assembly: GCF_020740795.1. NCBI lineage: Eukaryota > Metazoa > Chordata > Aves > Apodiformes > Apodidae > Apus > Apus apus. The sequence goes on from NC_067282.1 coordinate 161,346,717, forward strand.
ATTTACATTAGGCTGATGATCTTGGTTAGTTAAACCTTTCAGCATGAATAAATCTAACTCTTCTTGCTAGTCCCTAAAGACTTACTTGGATGGTCAAGATGACAGCAGCATGACAGAGGCTCAACTGCCAAAATTGAGAATGTGCCCTTCCTCCCCTTTTCATCTTACAGACCAAATGAGAGGGTTGTGGAAATGGTATTCTGGGAGCTCCTGGAATAAAACTGAGGAGAATCTTGACCTGCTCCATCAGAGATAAAGTATCTTTTTAACTACTTAGGTCCTTCCATTTTTAAAATGAATGTTCCTTTCTATCACCCAGAACAATGACCAAAGTTTGGAGGGAAGACTTTAATATGCAAATTAGTGTTTCTAGAAAGGTCAACATTCTGACTATTTAGGTATAAGGAAAAGTTATTCACAGACAAGATAAAACAGCAGTTTTAAAGGTGTGGCCAACAGATTCCTGGGACCACTTCACTACACTGCACTACAGGCAGCATTTAAAACTTTTGTATGAAGAACTGTTGCACAATATGCACGTTTCTGTCGGCAGCTTTTAAATAATGTTTTTAAAAATTTCCTCCCCCCCAGTTATTACCATGCAAGAAATTGCTGTGGCAAAATTACTAATTATACATAACGAAGAAAGGGTCCATGCAAGGCCTTCAATCATTTAAGATCCCTTCCAGAGAGATAAGTATTACATCTTACAGTGGGTCTACTGCCCCAGGCAGAAAGCTGAGCAGTTACAAAAAGGATTGTTTGAACAGTAGAGTTGCTAAGAAACACTTCTACATCATGAAATAACACAAAACATGAAGATTAAGAGTTAGATTTAATGATTAATTAAATTATTACTGAACTCAGCTCTTACACTTCTTTTCTTTCTCATAATTAAGGAAAACATTGGGTTTCTGTAATTGGTAGTGTATTTAAACAAAAATATATGCAGTGCACAAAGATAAAAGCAACACTGAAACTGCAAAGATTTTAATTTCATGTGAGAAATTAAAATGAGCATAAGTGGAAAGCATAAATGGGAATATTTTAGTAGTCAAAATAAATATTTAATAAAAACCACACACCCATAACAAAGTATCAAAACAACAGAACTGTGTATTTGGAAGGATACTATATACATTTCCTTGTGTTAAAACATTGCTAAATACAGTGGCTTAATTATTATCACACTGCCTTCAGCACTCATTGCTTATATTAGTGTTGTAAAAAAGTAATGAGAATAGAAATACTGTTCCAATGACAGAAATAGTAAAGCCAGTTTGCTATAAACAAGGAAGAATTTACCACACCAAGGAGGCAATCCACAGCCATTGATACAAAGTCAACAAGGACTACTGCATGGCATACTGGTTACTGTACCAAAAATGCATTTATCAGCATTCAATGAACTGGTGGAAAAGTGAGAAAAGCACCCTTTTTTATATAATTTTCAAAACCAATCAGATTATTGACAGTTGGAAGAAAACCCACACATTTCCTTTAAAAGTGGAAGTGTAAAGATCTTAAAAGCACCGTAAGGTAAAACAGTACAAACCATTAGCATTTTAAGTAAAGAACAATTAAAAGGTTATTTTATCATTCCGTATTTATAAGACAACTGAAAATTTCAGTGTGTTGCTGCATCATCCTATACTACAACCAGTGGCATTTTGATGACTTTGAAAACTTCTTTTTCCAGTATGGCAGAGGTCTAGAAAAATTGATGATGTGTAAACTGAAGTGTAGATAATGTTAATACAAACAGATTTATATGGGGGAAACCAGCAATGTCTGGTTTATCCCATTAACTCTCTATTCAGTTCTTTCACTGATTCTTCGAAAGAAGAATTACTGAGTATCCCTGACTACCAGTAATTTTTGAGTGCGATTTTATTAATATTAGGATTCTGCATTCAAGATTATTCTCAGCCTTTTATCCTTCAATTCCCACCCATCCCCCACATCATATTTAAAAGTTGCAGTTTTCTCACATAAAGCATTGTAATGCCTTTTGCTGCTGCTGAGTGATATTCAGTCAACATTATTTCTATTTTCAAAGCACTGAGACCACTTTCTAGCTGGATGACATATTTAACAATACTTAAAAATATTATTCTTCCCTTATTTTATTGTGACATCATAAAGACTATTCACCATTTAATATACGTTCAATCTCTTCTAGTCTTTTCAAAGCAGCAACTCTCTTTTTCTCAATGTCTTTGATTTCTTTTGTGGATTTTTTGGGAGTCACTTTGTCTATATTGTTTTTCTCTCTTAATTTCTTATTTTTTGAGTGCCCTTTATCATTATCAACTGTTGCTTGGGGGGTTTTCTGCTCATTTTTTGCTTCTTTCAAATTTTGAAATGATTTTTTTTTTTCTGCTGCAGCTGCAGTCCCATCTACTGGAAGTGATGACTGTTGTGTAGTGCTGAGTGATGCAATTTTACTTCTAACTATGTTTAGATGACGCTGAATATATTCTTCATGAGGTGCCAGTGCTAGTGTTTCAACCAAGCATTTTTCTGCTTTTATTAAGTCTCGTTCTTCAAAGTAGACCACACAAAGATTATGTTTCCCTTGTACGTTGTTTGGATCCAGTTCCAAAATTTTTTCAAAACACGTTTTTGCTCCAACGATATCCTTCTTTTGGTTCATAAGGATATCTCCTTTCAAAATCAGACCTTTGGTATGATCGGGGTAGTACCTCAGTAGGTCTTCCAGGACAGGCAAAGCCAGCAATTCTTTCGCTGTCTGAGAATAAAGCAGTGCCAAATTGAACAAAGCACTTCGAAAGTTTGGCTGTAACCTTATGGCTTTCTTCATCCATGCCTCTGCTTCTGTATCTTTTTTGTCATCCATTGCCAGCATACCCAAATTGAAGTATCCATTTGCATCCTGTGGTTCTTCTTTCACATAATGTAACAGTCTTTGTTTAGCTTCAGGTCTAAGCCGAGCATCACCTAAACAACAGAAAATGCATTTAATTATAGATTTACTCTGAAGGATTTTTAGACCAGGTCTGTAAAAAGCTAATTTTTATACAAATTAAAATGTAACATCTTTAACACAAATGTAAAAATTGAAGGGTTTAAAATGCTGCTTTTTATCATTGCTGTGTAACAATTAAAGTAAATTACATGTACCTTCTTAAGTTGACTTGTAGCCATAGTCAGCATCATTATTCTACAATCTGTTGAATTATATTTAGGTTCAGTATAACAGATACAAAAGGTGTTTCTAGAAGTTTAAGATAAGTTATTTGCATGTATGGTTGAGCAAACGGAATGCAGAGAAGACATCAGTTCTGACAAATGATCTCTTAGAGGCAAACCTGGGGCTGATCTAGTTTGCTACAGATAGACTGAAAGAATTTTAGGAGAGATCACATAGAGTGACTTCAGTTGTAGCCAGGCTAAAATATATTCTAACAACAAAACAGCAAAATTTGTAACTTCCTTTTTTTTTGCATTACTGTCTGAAAAAAAAAAAGGTAAAGTAATCTTATCTGACAATATCATGATTAGCAAGATTAGCTTGTAGCCTGTACTATTTTTCTGACTACTCCAGTGTACTTATTTTAGCAAGGAATTCCAGGCACAGATTTATTGAAGGATGAGGGAGCAGGTTTCAACTGCCTTCTTTCACCTCCTGAAAAAGTGCTGTACCTTCCAGTATTAATAACTCAATACGAGATAGCTAATGCTTCTGCTTATTTGAAGCCTCTTGTGCTTCCATAGACAAGGCATTTCTTCTATTACCTAACTTACAATATGAGAAGAGATAGGGAATAATCCGTTTGTGTCAGTTCTAATCAATTCCCTATGATCTGTTTCTTAGGGGTAGTTTACCATCCCAACAAAAGTGAAACAAACCTTACTAGTCACTTGACAAGTACTCTTTGCAAAAGTCCAAATTCACAAAAAGCTTGCATTTCCCATACAGCTAAAACCTATACATATGAAAACAAAATAAACTCATGAAAATCCAACTCAGTTAATCCTAATTGGCAGTATTACAGAGGAACCTACAAAAACATTCGCATTTCTGAGGATTAGATTTGAAACCCACAGAATTCAGCTTTATTTTTTAGTCAATGAAGAATGAAATACATGCAAACCAGATAGTACACGTATTTTACAAAGTATGATTTTTTTTTTAATTATTATATATAGGCACAGTTTTGAAGATTGTGTAACAATTCATTATATGTGTAAGATGTTATATTGTAAAGCAGTACTTGTATTAAAGATGCTGATCAGCTAAGGTATATGCACACTTTGCACAAATTCCATACAGTACCTGTAAATTGCAAAGCTGACTATAACAATAAGCAGTTTATATTTTATGATGGTACAAGCTTCTGCTTTCCAAAACCAGAACAGTTCATCCAAAATACCTAAGAAGTATTGGTCCTATAAATGCAAATATACAATGTTTATATAAGGGACAATTAATTAACATACCAGATTCCTGCATCAGCAGGGCTGAGTTGAATAATGCCAGTTTATGTGTCGGATTGAGTTCTAGTGCTCGATTGAAATTCTTCAGGGCTTCTGTTGGATCTTTCAGTTCAATGTAAACAATTGCCAAGTTGTACCAGAGGTCTGCGTTGGTTCTGTCTAGTTCTAAAGCTTTAAGATAAGCTTCCTTAGCTTTCAGAGGTTTGTTCATTTTTAGAAGTAATTCTCCCCTGTTGAAGAATCAGATATAATCTTCAACTTTTATTCATATTAATATGAAAATAATGGAAAGGTTTTTTTAAAAGTTCTTCCTATGGAGAGTGGATATGAAATAATAGCATTTTTTCTTTTTGTTCATTTGCTTTAAACACAAAAAAACCCCATGACCTTCTTTACATACCATTCCCAAAGCTTTCAGCTCTCTCAAGTCTGTATATCTCAAATGCATACACAGGACAAAAAAGAACCAGAAATGATCAAGGGTTCCTGGTATTGGTTCTGTAATTACACTGCAACAGTTAATAACTTAGGCATCTTTGCACCTGAGTCCAAATGGGAATCACAACTAATAAAATACTGAACAGAAGCATCAATATTCACAGCTGCATTACTCCTATCTATTTAGCTGCCATTTATGTGCTTTTTAGTTAGATAGCATTTTCTGGACCACCTTTGAGAAAAAACGATAAATGAAACTCCATGATTCAGACTAACCAAAAGGTTTCTCATTCAAAACTAAACCAGGATATTACAAATTTGAGTCTGAGATTCATAAAGAAATCTAATGGAGGTATCTTGCTGTACAGCCCACGTGGAAACACTATTTGAAGAAGGGATTATAATGAATAATTGATTATTGCCCCAAATCTTTGTAGTCTTATTTGGAAATGAATAGATTCCAGCAGCTAATTCAACTGCATGATTTAAATAAAGTTCATAGCACTGCAAATACATACATGTTTATTCAAGAATATGCATTACCATAATTAGAAAAGATACCTGCTGATGTAAGCCTGCTTGAAATCTGGCCTCATACTAATTGCTTGTCGATATAATTGATCTGCTTCTTCAAGGCGAGATTCATTTGCTCGAATTAAGTTTGCAAGATTGATATAAACATTCAGATGGTTAGGAGCAACTCTTGCTGCATACTTTTTACCTGGAATAACCTGTCAAAAACAACGTATGTACCAAACACCGCTGAGTAAAAATACAAAAGACCATCAGCATAGACCTCTTCACTCAGCCACATTTGTTTTAGGCTATCACTGGACATTAGTGTGCAGGTTCTTAATGATGACAAATCCCAATTTTTCTTTCCCCCAAAATCATACCAAAATATAAACAGAGTATTTTTTCTTTAATTCTATGAAGACATAGGTGACTTTTATATCATACTTAAGATATCTGCTAATTAAGCTCTGCTGTTACGTAACTGGGCTCATGCAGATAGCCATTAGGAACAACCCAGACTGTGCAAAACTTCCCCCATGCAGACAAAGAGTATTTCCTAAAGCCTAAACTGACATTGTATCAGGTATTTTCTTTCCTTTTTTTAACCCTTCAACTTAATCTGTCTAGAATCTTCATACTGTTTCAGAACACAATCTTTAATGCCATGCTTCTACTCAACAGACTGCTGATTTTTGTTGTCAGTTTCATTTCACCCACTGTTTCCGTTACCTTCATGCATTCTCCAAAATATTCCTCTCTAGAATATTTCCTAGGTATAACTATAACTTATCAAACGGTAATGGTAACAAAGCATATGTTTCTAAATGTTCAAAGATTTCTTTGTTACCGCTGCAGCTACCTTCTCCCACCTCCCATCCTGTCTTTCCTTGAGGGTTCAGAAACTTAGTCATCTCTAACGATGTAAGTGAAAATAAACCCACTGTGACTAGAAAATCTAAGTGTACATTTTTAACTGCTGCTTTCTTTTATATCTTCAATTTGAGGATAAAAAACCCCACACATCACAGCAGTGTAAAAAGTAACTTTAAAAGATTTAACAAAGAAGTTCTAAATTAGCACTTTTAGCAGCTATGATTGTATACAACTTACTCTTTTAACAGATAGTTTTCAAAAAACTCCTAACAACTTCAAAGTATACAGAAGGACAGAGTTTCAGGATAAACTCGAAAACCGTATTATGAATATAGGTCTGAAAGAATTCCCTTCACCTTCAGTGGTGGTAGATAAAATGAAGTTACTAATTACCTGTGGCATCAATGATTTAGCAATCATATATGATTCTTCGGCTTCTTTAGTTTTGTTTAAGTTTTTGTAAGTTCTTCCTACATTCATGTGGGCACCGATATCATCTTAATAAGGAAAAGAATGACATTTAAAATACTTCCATGTACTGAGTATCATGAAAATAAACACCTATGCCTTCAGAGTAGCATTAAGCACAGGTACTGCATAAAGACCACCATCAACAACAAAAAAGCAATTCTGTATTATTATTCATCTTAATTATGAAGCTAATAATTTAACCATGTACCAAAGATGGATTATGAAATTACATGGGAAATGGTAAAAAAGTAGAGGTAATGTATCTATCTTTAATCTTTTTCTATAGGAGAAGCACATAAATTGGAAAGGCTGTCCAATACTACCTAGAACTTCTGCAACAGTATGTAAAATAGAGTAAATGTGCACTATCTAGATTTAAATTTTTTTATACACCACTTTAGTTTTAAAGAAACAAATTATGTAATAATTATGTTTCATGGGAAATTACAATTTCAGTTAATTCAGAAAGAATGTCATCTAAAGAATAGTTTTAAATTGAAAATCTTTGCATAATTTTCTAGATATAAACTTTTCTGGAGGACTTTTTCTAATTTCCAAAAACTATGGAACAATTAACTTAGCGCATGACATTGTTTGATGCTCATTTGGAGAAAAACAGGTCACTGAGAATATTTTTAAGTAAACTAAGCATACCAAAATATTAGGAGTGCAGAGATATCACAGTCAAAGCCCTTACCTGGTTGCACTTGCGTGGCTTGTATAAAGAATTGCAGAGCTCTTTCAAAATTCTTTTCATTTTCTAATGCATGCCCCACATTGTTCCATAGTTTTGCATTGTTCTTATTTACCTAAAAAAAGAAAAAAAATATAAATGCATAAGGTATGAAGCTGAAATTACATAATAACTGATTTTCTTTTAACTACCTCTTAAAAGACGTAAAAATACACTGCAATTGACAGATTCTTGTCATTTATATGGAAAGAATAACAAAACACTGCATATAGAATGATTACTTGAATTGTTGCTCAACATCCATTTCTTTTTGTTATTTGTCCCTAGAAATACCAAACATTTTAAAATTAATTATAATTATTATGGGATGTTGTACAAACTATTGCATGCCAAATCCAGATTAAAGAAATTATTTTATGCATCAAACTTTGGTAGATTTTTATACTGAAATGTACTGTGCTTTCATCCAGATAAGTATATACATTCAACTGCTTTAACAAGAGAAAATAAAATAATCTATTTCTTGCACATGAATTCCTCTGTTTGTATCACACTGCTTTTAAAGCATTCCCAAAAGCAACTAATTAGAAGTTAATACTGTCAATGTAGAAATAGAAGTGGCAAAATAAGCATAATTTCTCTGAAATTTATCATGCTCTATTGCAGTTTTCTGAGAACAACAACACAAGCTTTCTATTATCCCTTTCAAATATAATACAGTACCTTTAAAGCTGACATAAACAACGTGTACTCAGATTCCCAATCCCAGTTTCTGTGAAGTGTTTTTAAGGCATGAGTGAAAAGTACCGCAGCCAAACAAACCCAAGAAACTTTTCTTAGCATACTATGAAATAAAACAAAAATTTGTTATAAGTATACCACCAATTCTAACTTATACTAGAATAGGTATCTCATATGCTAGGAGGCAAATAAATTGAGGAATGTATTTGTGCGCATATACTCTAATTTATTTGCCTCTTCACCAAAGACCAAAATTCCAAAGGAAATAATGTCCAAACTCAAGTTAATTTGGTCATTTAACTTATTTTTACTATCACTATGCAATTCACTGCATAAGAACAAATGCAATCCATGTAATATAATAAAAAAAATCTGAAAATTTTACTTCTGTTAGAGATTATCTGTAACGTAAGGCAACGAACACGGTAATGATGTCAAACAGTGAGCTTCTTCAAAACACTGAACAAAATGTTAAAAAAGAAAAAAAAAAACAACTAAAATATCATCCTATACTTTCATTTCACATCTAAGTTCCTCACCAATTCTCTACTGCACACATGACCAAGCTAAACCACACTGTAGAACACATCTTATTAGACAGGTCTGTGGTGGAGACTACCCAATCTTCCAAGAGCAAACAAAATCCTAGTGCTATTGTAATATCTCAATAGGAAAAAGTTTTAGGGCTGTTGTAGCAGTTTTATTTTTAAAGCTGCAAACTGGGGAACAAGTCACTCCCTGCAACAAGCTTGTCAGGAACAAGAGTCTTCTAGATTTTGTGCAGTCTGTTTTTCTGGAATTTAAACATGACTAACTTTATCTACAACAGATATAAACCACATAACATGCTGTTCATTCAGTCTCTGAATTGTAATTTAACTGTGAAAGAACATGTTAAATGACCAGGAGCCTTCCTACAATTATGAAAATAATATTTTTAATCAAATCACATTCTTGAACAGACATGTGGCTGTTCACCTCTACAGCGATTTCTTAATACTTATGCACAGCTTTTCACACCACTATGTGCTTCACAAGGGCTTGCTAAAAACTGAAAGGTTTTTTGCACTCCATTTTAAGATACAAAAAATGCTGTGCAGCAGACTTTATGTGCTTGGTTTTAAACACTATTAAAAATTAAAAAAGTACCAGAGCAGAATTAAGACAGAAATTCTAAAAGATCAGCAAATTAACCAGTGAAAACTGGCATATACAGTAACCTATAGCCCCAACAGCCTTGCAAGAAAGTTTTTTCTTTCCACGTGTTTCTAAAGAGCCTTCTCCTCTAGAGTGCTGATTTCAGTATTTTTGTAGTAAACATCACTGCCTAATTTTCCTCCCCAGCCATCCTCTCCTGATTCCTTGCTTTCTTTCACGTCACTTCGATTTTTACTGCCTCATAGTAGGATCTGTGATAATACTTTCTCTTTACTCCCACAAGGTATCAGTAATTTCTCATTATCCAGTGCTGTCAGCTTTGGCAGCACCAGCTAAAGTTACTGCAAGGCCTCACCTCTAGTGATAGCAGACAACGCAGACTGGGAACTGCTGCCTTTCCATTTGTCTGAACTGGCATTAGATGTCATTGGGGTTACAAGGGTAAAGCATCCAGGTCAGAGGGAGGTATGTGCAGATCAGTGTAAAAGATAGCAAAAAAAGATAAAGCTATGTGCAAAACATGCTTTTAAAACAGAATTTCCTGAGGAGAAATTGTTATTAAGAAAATTCTTTAGTTTAACAAATACTGAAATGACTATTTCTGGCACGGCATGTGAAAATTTAACTAGTAAAGGATATTTTTTTCAATTCCAATACCTGAAAGGGGCCTGTAGAGAAGACTGAGGAAGACCTGTTCACATGGGCATGTAATGATAGGACATGGGGTAAAGGCTTCAGGCTAGAGAAGGGTAGATTTAGGTTGGACATTAGGAAAAAGTTCTTTAATATAAGGGTGGTGGATCACTGCAACTGGTGGCCTAGAGAGGTGGTAGGGGCTCCATCGCTGAAGACATTCCAGGTCGGGCTTGATGGGGCTCTGAGAAATCTGTTCTACTGTGAGATGTCCCTGTTTATTGTAGGGGGGTTGGGCTAGATGACCTTTAGAGGTCCCTTCCAACCCAAAACATTCTATGATTCTATGGTTATATGATTTTAATATACTACCTGCATTATATAAACTTCAGTCAGTAATCACCTTTGAATAAAGGACAAATCAAATGTGGCCAAGGTTTTTTTTTGCATACACATATGTGTGTGTGTGTATATATACATACATTTTAAATATATGTTATATAGTACCCTCAGAGTAATCCCCTGGTCTCCAAAGAGCTTCTTTGTTGCCATTTGTTCATATGACTGCCAAACAGTTTCTTGGTCATTTCTGTATGTTCAGTAAGAACTTGAAACAGAGTAAAAGCTACAAGGCAACAAATTAATACCAGTAAAAGCTGTAGTGGGAAAGCTTGCAACTATATATATGATTATCTCTTATGAAATTAAGAGAAATTAGTTTAACCAGTCATAGCTAATACTTCCTTACCTTTTGTTTGATAACTTCTTCCATCCATGTGCTACTAAAATGCAGAATCCCATGCTAGGAACATACAACACTCTTTCTGCTACTACGAATCCAACAGGAAAAAAGAGGTTTGATGCAGGAATGAATGGTAGCGCTATTAAGCAGAGTGCCTAGAAAAGAAATGCAAAATAATTAGTAATCAAAATTAGGTAATGACAAACTGCACCTAAGAAACAAATTATGTAGCCATTACAGAAAAACACATAAATCATACATTTTGGGGTTTTTCTTTGTTATCTTTTAAACATTAAGATGTGTTTTACATTAAGACCACCCTAAACACAGTAACTTGCAAAAAAACCTATTCCTTACTGAAGAGACTACAACTGTATTTGCTTTTCTATACAGCAAAAAGAGCAGATGTATGACAGAACAATAGGATCAAAGGATCAAATTCAAAACACTATTTTAATACAAGTTCTACATACAAAAACATAACAGTCTAAAAACTTCGGACATTATCTTTTATAACAGTTAAAAATATATACCAGCTTACTTGTGAAGAAACAATATAAAAGTCACTATCAACCACTGAATTAACATGAGTATTTAGATAGGGTATCCTGAAATATCCAAAAGGACAGCGAATTTCAGAACTGTATAATTGCAGCTCTTGGCTTGGTGACAGACAACTTAATAAAAGGTGTGTTTATTAAAAGATAGAGAAATCCATTGGCTGCAACGGAAGTGAACTGATTGTTACATAGCAGCTTTGCAATCTCTGGTATCAGAAAAGATTTAAATAATTATTTCAAAATACTTGGGCTCCAAGGTACAAAAAAGCAAAACTCTTATAGAAATTGAATGCTTCTTTGAACAAAGAAAGAGGAAATTTCTAGGAAATTTCAATACAACTGCCTGTCACCTTCTGCTTAGATTTAAGCTTAAGTTTAACAACCTTTCACATGCTAAAATAGTTAACACGTCCAGTTTTAAAGTCAATCTAGGACTTAACACCAATTTAAAACTTGAAGCAAGCTTTTATCTCGTATTTCATGGGGCCAAGAATATGCATGTTGATCATTAACATGGCTCAGCTGATCCACAGCAATTAAGCTACACAAAAATAAATAATTGAGCCTTGAAGATGTCATGAGCACCATATAGAGAACATGCTGATTTCTTGGGGATAAAATTTAATTAAATACCATTTCACATTTCTCTCCCTTTCTCCTTTACATTTTTACAGCAAGTATCCCTTATAGAGCACTTACCAAAGATAGGTAGTGTAAATGTAAAAGCCTCAAAACACAACTCTATTATAGGTATTTGTAATCCACTCCAAAATGTAGGTTTCATCACACTATCCCCAAAGCAGTCCTCTGTATCAGTTTCTAATTTTGTTATAGCAAATGCCTTCATTTCCTACTTTTGGAGGTGGATTATGGCAAGAGAGGGTATTGTAACATATTTCATTCTGAGCAGCTAAACACAAAAGCAATTGAACTAAAAGCATGTTCAAAGTGTGCTTTAGCAAACAATGTGCTGTTTTACAAATGTTTTTACTGCTATGAATAAACGGTTCTTAGCTTTAAAATGAATGCAAGGCTTAAATGAATTAACTTATTTTATGAAATCCTCTGATAAACCAATCTGAAAACGTCACATCTTACAATTTTAAAAACATACAGGTTTACATTATTACTCAAAAAATGCAGTTTGTTTTGGTTTGGCTTTAATATAGCAAGGACACTGGCCCCACAGCCCCATGAGGCCAACAAACATGTAAGTGAAAGCCAATTTTTTCCAAAGGGATTGAGTGGAAAGGATTCTGCAGCTGGTATAGCAAGTGCATGGTCTCCACTGAGTGCTTATAATCCAGGTATCTAACAAAAAGTTTGCATTTATCCTCTGTACAATTCCTCTGACGACAAACGTTACACTGTGTTCTGCTGAACTTCTCTTTTGATCCTTTTGCCTTTCCTTCAAATACAACTTCTTGGGCAACAGAAGTTATGACCTAGTGCAGATAAAAACATATTCTCTTCTGCTAATTTATTCTTTTTATCCATGTCTTTCAGCAGATGCAGAGGGTCTGTTCCTGTCAAGGCAACTGAAAAAACAAACAAACAAACCACACTGAAGTATGTAGGAAGAAAAAAAATACATAACAAAACTCTTAAACTATGACCACAAGCTATGAAGAGTATCTGAGCTGCTAAGTAACCAGACAAACGTTCACATGGAACCATTTCAAAGCCTGAGTGAGGTGTAAGCACAAGAGTAGGGAAATAAATACTAAATTTAGAAGTACTGATACCTTGTTTGGGACACTTAGCAAGTATCAAAGGATACTAGAAGGCTTTTATTAAATTTTGCAAGCCAACAAAGGAATGTCTATACCAAAGAAATTCCATGAACAAACCAGGGCCGTGATCACAGCTTGGTTCTGAAACCTACTGAAAAGCCACCAAAGCAATTCTAGATCAGTACTATTCTTAGTATCCAACATTTTCAATATTTATAGTGTAACCTATTTATAAAGGTCACTTAGTCTGACAGTTAAGTTATCTGACTTTTCAAAGGGATAAAGTAAACAGAAAACACAAGAGAATTTAACTGCTCATACACTCCTTCCAGGGCATGTCCTTTACTAATGTAGGATAACTGATTACTTCAAGCAGTACAATGACATCAACCTACCAAAGTACATGTCCCCAATTATAAAATACCATCTCATTCATTGTTAGTTTAGTATTGTCAGTTGGTTAAAAAAAAGCCATTTATCTGTTCTTTCCTCTCCTAGTTTGAAGAGACAATTTTAGAACCTGTGGCAAAAAATAAAACAATACAAAATGAAATGCAATGTACCTACTTACCACAGTTATTTCTCCTGGAGACGACTGGTATCACATTGAAAATAAGTCCTTCAACTTTTGCATCTCCCAGTGATGTGTTCAGCCTGTGAGACTCTACTTGGGGAGAATTGTGGAATGTCCACTGGCACTTGAGGAAGTGCGAGACAGAATCCCTTCTTCCGTCTTGTCCCTCAAGCAGTACGGCACCAAATCCATATCCACATCAGTAAATACAGAAAGGTCTTGTGACCTCCCTTCTCTTTTTCATTTTGGATCCATCTCTTCTTCATTTTCTTTCAAAGTCCAAATAAACACCTTTATTCCTGCAGCAGGTCTAAAGTTGTACGTTTTCCATTCTTATAAAGAAAAGTAACTTGAAACTTTTCCTTTAGATCAGGCTTCAACATGACACCTCAGAGTCACACTGAGGTAGTGGAAGAGCCAAAACATGCTTTGTCTATTAAGTCAGACTGAGAAACCATAAGAAAGACATTGAACTCTCTCCCTCTCTGGCAGACCATCCAGTCTACATCAGGACATTACTGTCTTACTGGAAGGCAGAAACAGACTTTGGCCTACAATGCCATTGCATCTTATAGTACATAACAGGTTTTAATACAAAATATTTCATCTTCATTTCCTAGGAAATTAGCTTCCAGGCTTTTACATATTACATGTGAAACAACCCCAGCATGGTACTGAGGGTTATATATACACCATAGATATCTAGTAAAGGAAAACTATTTTTTTTTAACAAGGATTATATTGTGTTAAGGGACAATGACGCTCACACACTGGACTGAATGATCTTAGAAGACCACTCCTATAAAACAAACTTGGAATAACAAAAGCAAATATAAAAAAAATCCTCAAACAAAAACTGCATTACAACAATGTATGCAGACAATTCCATTAACCCTTTCCTTGTTGGAACCTTATTAGGTAGGAAGTAAGAAGAAATGTAGGCAAATAAAGAGCCTCAAAGTTCTAGAGCTGTGCTATGGAAAAAAGCGAACCACTCCTCACACATTTCTATTGTTATCAGCACACTCCAGAAAAATTGCTTCAGCTTACATAAGAAGGAAAAATTAAACTACTCTTTTATAGCTTTTAAGTGCTGTATAACTATTAAGTGCTGTATAACTATAACTTTTTTTCTGTGTATGTCACCTTGCACATTTATTAAATCAATAAGCTATTTATGTTTCTTTTCTTCATACAGAATTTCCAAATTCAGGACAAGAGGCTTCATCAGCAATACTACAGATTATTTTTACAGATCTAGTGAAACAAACTGTCTTGCTAAAATGGCAAGACAAGAAAAACTGTATTAGTCAGAACTATAATGTTAGGCGTCTTTGAAGTGAATCAGTTTGTCAGCTGATTAGCAAAGAAATCCTTAGTCTTAACTTGTGCATAAATATTCCCACACATCTGAAACTTTAATTGGCTGGAGTTACATATTTAAAAAATACATTATTTCTGAAGCAGGCTAAGATTTATGCGTGAGAGTTTGTTGTACACATGATTGCACTACTGATGTAATAAAAAAAAACATGGTATCAAGTAAACACTAATTGTGGGAAAATTTGCAAAGAAAGTAATAAAAAAATATAACTATGTTTGGGTGAAAAACATACCAACTCATTTTCCCTTTTCCATTTCCTCCAAAATACTCTTTCCTGTTAATCTATTTCAATTTTAAGGTAACATAATACTGAGAAAGAGGAACTGATCTTACAGGTTGACAAAATTAATTTTTCCTTAGAATATGGAAAAGACTACAGAAGAGTGCCTTTGTTGAAAGAACAACAACAAAAGAAAAACATTTATATTCCTAAATGCCAAAATATGTCTTTTTCTTTTATATCTATGAGGAAAAAAATTAAGTCACTTGCTAAATACACAGCATGACTACTGACATTTAAATGAGTGAGACAGTTTGAAGGATGGAAATGCCTTCTGATACTTAAATCATTTAAGTTCCACTAAAAACCTCCATTTGCTAATTGAGTTCTGAATACCTGATAAAGGCTGCAAATACCTAACAAGGGGAATTCTTATTCTCATCTCTGTAGTCTCTTATCCATCTCATCCCTGACAGAGTCACATACTTAACTGCATTGTAACAGTTTTTGTTGATACAATTTTCCTCTTTTCTTAAGCGTTCATTCTAAGCCAAAACGAGATGCTTTTATCTTTGGGTCACAATAGATTAGACATATGACCAAAAACTTACACTCTTAAAAAAAAAGGACAAAACCAATGTATCATTCATACCATCAGTACAGTCTTGGAGGAATCCCCAGGATATCGGAGGCTGAAGACAATCAAAGATCCCAGAACGCAAAAGAAGGTAAGGGTTGCAATGTTTCTAATATCTAACAAAGACTCCACAAGAGGAATAGTTCCCATTGTCCAGTCACAGCATAATTCTGAGGGGTTGAGAAGAAGCCAAGCATTCACAGGGAGGAGGTAGTTGAAAGTCAGCTGTCTTGCCGGGGAGGGACTAACAGCAGCTGGGTTATCAAACCTAAAGCAGAAGAAATGAGAAAAAGCTTTTAATAAAAAAAAAAAGTATCATTGATCCATTTTATGCTCAGAAACAAAAAAATTTTAGATTCATAGCTAGAACTATCAATTGCAGACAACTACAATATCCTAATCTTCCTGCATTTGTCAGGTTTATAACTTGGTAATGTAATACTGTAAAATGTAATACTGTACTGCCATTGTTTACCAGTATTAAAATAAGTTAGTAACACCTAAGTTGATATATTTTGGGCCATTTCATTCAGACCTCATTAAGCCACATCTTATATATCACTGTCTGCAAACATGCAACACTTTACTTTTACCTTGTAAACACTGGAAGTTGAGACTGGATAACCTGGACTCTGACAACTACAAGCAGCAGTGTACTGAACATTAGGACTATGAGCTTCAGCAGTGTCTGGAGCATGGAGAAAGGAATACTACCCTTCCCTCGAAGAATCTGTACAGCTGTATCCAACAATACGGGCAAGGTGTACTGCAAAACAGAAGTGTTCATAATCAGACAGAGTACTCATTAATTCCTTAGATGAATATGAGCTACCTGATTTTTTTATGCCTGCTCCCATAGTTACTTAACTCAGCTGCTTAAGAGCTTTCATGACAATGCCCAAAAAAGAAGTCCACCATTCTAATAAAAATAACTCTCTTCAGATATGCTTGCTAACACTACTACAGCTGAACCTGTATGCTTGTAGTTCTGTATTTTGCTCTAAAAGATCAAAAAATCTGTACCATCTTCAGAGATTTCAATAAATCAAGTGTGACCATGAAATAAATTTTTAAGAAATCTCTATTTTTAGAATTACCAGTGCCTCTGAAAACTAATCCTATAAACAAAATTCCTTAGGAAACTACTCACTTCCTGATTAGCCCTGGATTTCTATTTCATGCTTCTACTGTAATAATCCATCTCTCCCTGTCTCATGAACCTTTTCATCTACATGGTTCCCCATTACGTACTCTAGTTGTGTTTTTTTTCCCCGTGGACCTCGTACTCTACGTCTTCGTGTCTTCTGCTGGGAATGATTTATTGCTTCACATATAATGGTTGGCTAAACCACAGATACTGATAGATTTTGAAAACAGGTCAAACTCCTAGTTAATGCTACACCTGTGCCCTCAGAAGAAGCCTCTGTTTGGATTTTGCATTATATTTTCTACTCAGTTGACTTACACAAACTTGCTAAACTTTCAAGACACTGAAGATCAGATCAAAAGTTAATAAAAGAAACAAAAAGTGGATTGAAAAGTATAGTCCCCTGCTGGTGGTTTCTTAGAAATCCAGTTGAAAATTATATACTTATTCACCAAATTTGCAAAGGCAATAATTACAAACACTTGTATTTCTGTAAGCAAAAAAAAAATACATAATGAGATTTTGGTATTTTGGCTTTGAATATATATCCCAAAGACAGACAATCTTTCATCTTTTACTAGTTACGTTTTTTTCAAAATATTCCTTCAAGTAATTAAATACCAGTAAATCACAAAACTTTCTTAGAATATGCAATAATATGTTTTTAAATTGCATATGGTTTGACTATTAAAAAGCCAATTATTATTTCATTGCAGGAACATCTTGTTTTCTAGACAAAAAAGTTACTATTAACTTACAGACTTATTAAGGCTTAAGACGAAACCTATCAGATTAGAAATTAAATTTCCAAGTATTCTTAGAACAACAGATTCCACAATAACATTATTGATTTAAGACCACGTAAAAACGTCTGCTATTCATTAGATGTGATGAAACACATATGTATATGTTACCTATTTTTACTACAGGAATTAAAAAAATATTATTTTTAGTTTAAAAAATTAATTAATGCACCACAGACTTTGATCAGGATTGTTACATGCTAGTCTTTGCAAACCTCAGTCAACTAAAATCTTAGGTTTCCATTAAGATGTGAATTCGTTATTGAGTATACTTGGTAACATCTGTGTGTCATGTATAGGACAACTTAGAAGTCACCAGTCCCTTCACCATGAACATTAAACATTAGTCAAGTCAAAAAAAAATCTGAAAAATGTAACAGAACTATAAAGTTAGCCTGAACTGACAAAAACCAGTGGTGAAATATGACACTTTGAAGCACTTAATGACTCATTACAGAATTCCAGAGAAGAAATCCAATTTAACAGCTTACCCCCTGAGCAATAAATACTTCATACACACAGCATATCCCCACCACTGTTATTCCTTGTTCTTTACACAGTGTTGCAACAGCTACCAGAAACACAGTCACAGCAATCGGAGTCCACACTGCAAATAAAGATGACATTATGGAAAATGTTCCATCTTAAACAAAAACAAACATTTAATAAAGTAAATTAGCCTAAAAAGTGAACACTTTGGCTCTTCATGTTTGAGCATTCTATAAACTTACTCAGTATGCCATTTGTTATTAAAGGGAAGCTTATCAGTTTTACTCTATGTGTATATTTTCTGCAGAAAATAATATACATGTATCAGTTTTAAAACTGCCTCTCTTAAATTGAAAGAATTAAAGGCAAAAGATTAATCTATTACAGGAAAACAAATAAACCCCAATCTTTGCTAGTTCACCAGAACACTTTCTCAAATGGAATATTTTATAGAGGGTCATGAATTTTCACAAGGTAAAATGTGGTAGAGAGGCAAGCCTCCGGCACCTCTACTGAAACTCAGCAGCTTCCTTGTGAACATCTGAGGCATCTCAGCATACCTCTACTTTCATTAATGAAGTCAGTGCACAAGTCCCCTACCCTACATCCTACAAAACAACTGAAAAAGTGCTTAATTCTTAAAGCAAAAAGAAAGGCAATTTATAATGGAAGTACTATAACTATTATGCAGTTTTTGTACATACTGAATAAACAATACATCCTTATTACCATTTTAAGAGCTCTATTATCAGTGATACAGAAATTAGCTATGTATATATTTGTCAATCATTTACCTATGGTATTATCTGGCCCTTTAGATTTTGTATATGATAAAAATGCAGCTAGAAAAAAGATAGATGATAAAAGCTCTGCTCTGCCCACAACTCCAGTTACCTGAAAAATAAAAAAAAAAAAACAAGATTAATCTTCTAGTGGCTATTCTAGAACCAGAATAGTGGGTAACTGATAAAGTATGATATGCATAAATGAGATCTGTAAACCAAGAGAAAAAAGCTAAGTAGGGTAAGGCTGTTTTCAGTTCAATCGGTACTGAATTCAAGAACACTACAACACAGGTGGCTGGTGGCCACCTGTGGCTGATGTACGCCTAAGTATCACCATTAACAAAACAACTGAAAAGCACTATATTTTATCTTTAGTAACACCAGCCATAAATAGCATTTAAGGTAAAATTTGGGCACAATAACAATTCCTTTCTTCATAATACTTGGAAGCAACCAGTTTTCATCAATAGGAGCTTTAAGTGAAGCCTCAAAAGGACTGTTGTACATACACATTCTGCAGACTGTGGCATATAGAAACTATAATTGTTATTTTTTTCATACCTCTTCTGACTGAACAGATGTAAATCTGAAAGCAGAATTTGCTTGACTGGTGCTATGGCACCTCTTAGTTGAGCAGTCAAGAAATACAAATAAACTGATGGCAAGCTCTGTGTAATGGACAACGTGCAATGACTCAGGCTTTACTACAGGTTTGGTAATCTTAATTTTCATTTGGTTACCAATATTAACATTGCAGGTAGTGTCCCCTTTGGTAATGAGACAGAGTGGAACAGACTTTATGAAAATTTGGAGAAGTGCCACAATCCATAGAGCAGAAGGTTGTTTCAGAATCCACAATGAAATACAGATTAATTTCATTTTCAGGAGCTGTTTTCAAGAAATGCTAAGGTGCAACTGACAACCAGAGATGGACAAGACCACAACGCTGTTACTTCAGTAGCCACTGTGCTTGCTGACTGCAGTACCACCAAGGACTGCCTTTCTTTCTCCTTTGTCCTCTTCTGAAATGCCTCTGATTACAGATAGATTTTTCCAAGGCTGAAAAATGGCATGTTATCCCCAGGTAGATGGTCATATTTAGCTACGGAAACCTTACAGATTGCCACTTCATTATGTGATGCTGCAAACTGACATTCAGCCATCCAGACCTGGCTAGAAGGTTTTATTGCTAGGTACACTCTTGGTCAAGCATGATTGATCCAGCACAGCATAAAAAGTAACTCAATATCAAAGGTCACAGTGTCAAGAAAGGTATTCAAATCTGGAATAGCATACATTTACCAAAGAACTCGTTGAATAGTTTTACAACTGATAGGATATCAGAGCCTATGTTAACATTTTGGATAGTGTAGAGGTGTTTGTTTCCACAATGTCTTAAGATTCCTCATCTGGATCTCAAAATTGTCCAGCATTAAAACAGATACTAAAAATAACTATATCTGTACAAGAGCTGAAAGAAATCACTAGTAAAGCAAGTGTGATGTTGTACTTCCATAATCCACTGTGAACAAAAGACAGCTTCTACTTCTGCACACAAAGGTGATTTATAAGAGAAAATACCAGCATTCACAAGGTTAGCTGACATTCCATAGCTGTAAAAGTGGTCAACATGCCTCTGGCCAGAATAGTAGCAAAGTAGCTAGAAATACTGAATTGGAATTCTAAAGACAAGGACAAACGATACCGTGATGCTGTTATTCAATCCATTTCCTCAAAATTTCTTCCTCAGAAAATGATACATTATCAACCCAAGAGCCCAGCTTGCCTGTGAACTCCAGCAGAAAATTATTTTCTATTTATTCTGTTTTGCAAACTTTTCCAGGAAAAATCCATTATTGTAAGTTAGGTAAATGTACAATGTTTATGTACTGCATCTGCTGTTTCAAACTCATGTGCAGGAGTAGTAGGTAGGAGCCTAGTATGAAGGATTAAAATCAGATATATTTCACTTACATTAAGATACAAAGGGTACCATCAAATTACATAAAACCTGGGAATAAGACTTGTTGCAGACAATAATGTCCAAATAAATTAGACGACACCCAAGTCCCCAGTCTAAAATACAGCTCATTATTACCTCCTCTTCTTATTGTATGGAAACTTTCAGTTGTTTTGCTTTTTATACATGTGCACAAGTCTCAACTGCCAACTCTAGGAATCCTTTTTTGATTGCATGTTAGGAATAATTCTCAATGCAAACACTTGACAGGATAAAATGCACTATTTCTCAAAAGCAGAAAGCTTAAATTGAAAAAGACAGGAGGAGGAAGAAAATCCTTTACTGATTCTTCACTGAGTACTTAAGTCCCACAGCAGGGGAATTCAATTACAATTGCACTTGGTCTCAGAGTCTGTTTTAAGCGAAGCATGAAGTTCTACAAATCACAGTCTTAAAGTGCCCTCATGTGGCTAATATTAGGGATTACACACTTATCATCAAACTAGTTCATAACTGCACTTTCTAACTTTGTATTATGTTGCCTGACACAATAAAATTTCTTACACAAGGTTTTGTAGGATTTGTGTGATACTTTTTGCTAACTCTGTTGCACAGTACTAGAGGCAACAGTGTTACTGTTATCTTTTATAAAATCTTACTGTTTAAGCATGACAAAAATCATCATACTTGAAAGTAGTAAGATGACATAGGATGATCTAAGCCATGAATCACTAGCACAAGTTACTAGCAACTCACCAATGCTCCTCTAAAAGCTACTTCCACAAACTACAAAGTGACAAAGCCAAACTTTGAAATTTAAAGCATATTTTTTTTCCAAAATACCCAGAAAACCATATGGGGGTTTTTGCTTTCCAGCACACAAAGCAAGCAAAAATACTTAGGTGTTTTAGTGTCATGTTCAAAAATGCAAAAGTTATCTTCTTTTAACAAGGGCATAATAGTAGCTCAAATAGCAGCCAATTATAAACACCATGAACTGAAGTCCTATCAAGATTTGCTCAAAATCCAAAGATGCAAGCTACTGAATTGCTACTGACAGGGGTTTGTGTCTTTAGAGTTCTTTAAAGAACCACAAAACACAAGAGCGAGATGGAAACTCTTTACCCAAACAAATCAAGACCCAAAAAACCCCAAGGTAAGAACAATCCTTCTCATGTTCATAATATCAAAAGATATCCCTCTTCCCCCAAAAAAAACACATTAAATTTTTTTAAATGACAGAACACCAACGAAGTAAAAGGTTTAAACATTTCCAGTTTTCTGAAAATCAGCAAATACTATAACTAAAACAGAGACTGAGATGTGTGAACTGGAATCTAGGAAAGCCAACCTAAGTGGTGCAGAAGTAACAGCAAATAATTGCACAGATCTGCTTTATCAGTGTTTCTGATGGAAAAAAAATCTAATGAATGGCGATCACAAGACTGCATTTACTCCACAACATTGCAAACCTGGTCGAGCATTAAAAAGTATACAATCAGAAGGCTTGTATAAATAAGGCTTCTCACTGCAGTGAAAAACTCCTTCAGAATCAAAGGCAAGGTAGATAAGAGGCAAGAAATATACTTCCTCTGTTTTATATCAGTTATGTTAAAAAAAGGAACATTCAAAGAGAATGGTCCTAAGCTAGATCTAGGAAAGCAACAATGATCCTAGAAGTCCTGCTGAGAGAGAGAAACTTGACATAAAAGATCTTGGACAGAGCAGACTTGGTGATTAGCTAGAGGGGAGTGCTTAGCCATTCTGGAAATTAATTAGGAGGTATTCAAAGTATTTGCAAAACACGATACTGGATGAATTGTCAAAGAACACAAGTATCTATGTAAGCTTAAGTAGCCAGCCACAAACATAAAAGACAGTGTTCATAACTGAGACCCCAGTTATTTACTAACTAAAGCTTCTTTATTTTTCAGTAGCTGCATGAAACACCAAACAACTCCAAGCACTAAAATTTGTCATTTTCACCCATAGCAAAGAGCAGAGTAAATAACAGTAAAATCACACACTTTTTGGAGTTACAATATATAAACAGATACAAATCTCATGAAACAAGGTTAATTAATACAGCTTGAACAAATTAAGCACATCACTGATATACCTACCGCTTCAGTATGTATTGGGTGCACTGCAAATAGCAAGGATGCAACCACACTGCTCCTGTTGTCCAGAAAAAGCTTACAGACCTTGAGGAAGACTACACACACCACCGCATGAAAGACCAGATTTAGGAAGTGATAAGAAACTGCATTTAACTCGCTGAACAAGTAGTTTAAGCGAAATGTAAGAACTGTAAGGGGACGGTAAGATTTATGACTCCTCTCCTAAAAGAAAATAAATAAATCCATCAGTCACCACCAACTTACAAAGGCACATTCTCTCTAAAATATCTTTCTAAATATTTATGCAAACACGATTCTCCCCTCTGTTCTCAGGCACCTACCTTTAACATAAAGACCTGAAAATCAGAAATACTAAAGAAAAAATCAATAAAAAATCTAGTGAATTAAATGAAAACTCAATTTAAAATAAAAATGTTATATAGAGAAGTTAATTCTGACATTTTTTCCTGTTTCCACATATTTTTAATGTATTCTTCAACCACATTGATTACTCTGCCATTTCATGTTTTAGATCAGTATTTTGTAAAATAAAAATTTGGTGCACTCAGCTAAATGTATTATATACATTATTTTCAATATATCTACCAGCCAATTTGTCTATGTTGTCCGTTACTCTATCCATGAACAATGTTAAAGAATACACTTAACACCACCTTCCTGCTCCAAAATGCATTGGTCAGCCCAGAGCCTGTTGATGCTTTGCTGACTAAGTCCATAAAACAAAGGAAGAAAATCTAAGAAAAAACTGGAGAATGAGGGATGAGGAACCAGACTGCATATACATAGACAAAAATACAAGATGGAATATTTTAAAAGCCACGAACGATCAAATGAATCTGACTTTGTTTAGTTAAAATTTATCTGAGTGTCATATTTGGTTTAAAGTGTAAAAGTAACACCAAATGAGATGACTTTCACCTGCTCTACATAGTTAAGGGTCTTCTGGAGTAAAAACACACTGAAAAGCACTACTTGAAATTTTACTGGGAGGAGTTTAGGTAACCCACTTACTCTAAACAACTACAGGACTAGATGGCATCTGAAAGAGTCTGGAAGCTTTCATTACATATGAAAATTATGTAACAAACACAACTTGTAGAGCTAGCAATTAATATCTCACGAAGAACTAACCCTGCATATTACGGACAGAAGAAAACAGATTTCAAGGCTGAATGCCTTGACAGGCCAAACACGACTGAGAATTTGCTCTGAAAAAATTAATTTGCTCAGCAACAGCATCGTAACTTTCTAAACTTTATATATGTAAATCCTTCAGCCATTGCCATTTACCAATGATTATCAGTAACTTAATGCCAACAGAGCTTTTCAGACAAAAACATAGCCACCCTACATGGGCTACAAGCCAAAACCACTGAATTCATAAAAACATATTTACTCCAACAAATTTAATAGTTTCAATACAAAATTTCTTAACTCCTAGCTTTGTTGCTTAAGAATGTTATATTTCCTTCCAGATGCAATTAGAAATAAACCTCTTTGCATGTTAATGTCTACATTTTTCAGGAGAAGGGAAAATGGTCAAAGTTGTCTCATTTCAATATTGGAATTAGACAGCACACAACATCATGAAGTGTGACACACTACTTCATTTTCTTACAAGTTCTTTTATTGAACAAGGGAAAGAATATAAGCAACATCTGTTCCTGATCTTAAAGTTTCAAACACTAGCACCAAAAAATTCCATCAGAAACAAACTATTCTGTTAAAACCACATTAGGGAAAAGAAGTGTAAAAAAGGTTATTTGCCATTTCCTAAAGGCCTCAAAAGTGTTTCACAGTTTACCTCTGACATTGGAGTGCCCCAGAAGTCATTCTGAAACAGATTTTTTAATGGAGTAGAAGGATGCAAATCTTTATTGTCCAAAATCGCTGAGACATCATCAAAAACAAAGCCACAAGACAGACTGTTCCAGTAGCAGGCTGCCACCACACCAACTATTAGCGCTGCTTCCTTCAGGCTTACATCAGCCATCTTCTCTAAGAGTTTTCATGGACAAGAGCTGAAATATATATAAAGAGAAACCTGGAATAGTTCTGATTATACACTGAACCGGATAGATAAAGTCAAATAAAGACATCCAATATGTTAGAAGTTAATGACACTATGTATTTAAAAATGAGTAAGATACAAAGCGCTCCTGAAATTTCATCTATCATACACAATTTAAAAGAGGTATTTTTTTATTAAAAAGTCTAACCCCTAAAAAACACTCCCACATGCTGGATACACTGCTACATTTCATGTTGTACTAAAAGAAGAAGTAAGATTGAAGATAACTTATGATGCAGTTAACAGACAGCTATGCAGTTCAAGTGAATGGTGCAAACTGCAAAACTATGAAAATTAAGTTATCTAGAAACGAGTTAATTAAAATACTGACATAGAATACTAAGGTATCAGAAGGGTAGACAGTGTGCTAAATATTTTCGGGTTTATTTTTCAGGTTTAAAGATGTTCCTCATAATGTCTCGAAAGCAATAAAACCCCCACATTTCCAACATTCTTAAAAACAAAAAGGAAACTTTAAGAGCTTCATAAATACATTCAAGATCAGTTAAAAAAGGATATTAGTAATGATAAAAAGTTAAACTTACCATTGAAGCTCACACTTTATTTGCATTTTTTGTTGAAGTTCATGAAAAGGTCATTTTTTTCTCAACCCTGCCAATTGCTCTGATGTCACTGAATGTTTATGAGAGGCCTGTTTGAAGAAAAACAGCATGCAAAAAAGACACTACAAATGAACTATATCATATTATTTTCTCTCATTGCATAAACATCTTAAGCGCTAGAAATTCTTATATAGAATTATGATTATTTAAAAAAAATATATATGGGTAACCCGATCAAAAGGCGAAACTACCATGTACTGGGTTGGCTTGAAAACACTCGTCTGCCTTGGAAGAATAAGAAGGTAACTACAGGTCAAAGGCATTCTTTCTGACCACTGGTTGATACAGCATGGACTACTGCTAATTGTTTGTCTTCGCCAATTCAAAGATACCGAAAAACTACAGATACTTGAACTTTGACTTAATTTGAGAAAAAAGAGATATGATTAAACAAGAATATATAGCATTTTCCCAAAACTAGACACGGGTAACAATTGTAAGGACATAGAACAGCTTACATTAGCCCGATAATGTGGATCCATAAATGTGTAAAAACACCAGCCTTATGCCTATCAGGGTTCACACATTAAAGCTTATTAGTTACTTGGAAGCTATAGGCTGTTTTATTGTCCTAAGGCTTGAAATGCTAGAGGTGAGTTTTTTGTTTTCTTGTTTTTTTCAATTGTGTTCAGGTTTAAGCATACTATCCTCTAAAAACAGGAAACAGATACTTTCAAATAGGTAATCTCAGTTGTGGTTTGCAGCCTGGGCCTGAGATCATGACAATCACCTATTACAACTACTGGTAAAGGAGCAGTGGTACAGGAAGAAATACATGGGCAACAAGATGCAGGTGCAAAAATCAGAACAAAGATAATTTAAAAGGAATCAAATCAATCCATTCAGTTGTACTCACATAATGGCAGTGAAGGTTTTTTTTCTTTTGCAGTATTTGAAGCACTGGCTGTTGATGTTACTTCAATCACAAAAGAACCCTTTTTTTCAAAGCTGCCACTACCTTTGTAATAAAAAAAAAAAAGAAAATGTTAAATGATGCTTCTACATCTTTTTGACAGGCTGGATCAGAGTACTTTAAAGCACTAAAACAAGATTAAATCTGAAAATATTTATGGTCTTCTTGGCAGACGGAGAAATCTTGTTGAAAAAAAACCAAACAACAACGCATACTGCAGGATAACATGCAAAGACAGCTCACTTTAGAAATTCAACTCACTAGTTTTGCCTCTCCTCAAAGAATGTGGAGATGTAACTGCTGTTTCTCACCCTACTAGAGTTTGAAATTCCTCGTTTGCAACAGCTTCTGAACTGTGTACTTCCTACTTCTTGAAGTTCACTAGTTCTACTGAAAAGCAGTGACATCTGAAAATAACCTACAACAAACACGTAATGATTTTCCAACATACAAGACTACATTTTTAAAATAGTGTGCTCCAGAAATTAATGGGATAAGATAATATTGCCATGCAGAAACAACCATAAGGTTTATTTAAATTCAACCTTTAAGAAAAAGCAGGTTCTTGGTGACTTGAGACTTCTTCATTAGCAACTTAAGTTCACTGTATTAGTTGAAGCAGCAAGCCCTTGCAGGCACTGTTTTGAGCATCAAAGAGTAACTGACATAATTCTTCTACAATCCTATTTCGAAGACATCTATTGCTACACAAATAGAACAGCAAACAAGAAATAAGATACATTCTTAAGTATAGCCTCATAACCACAGGAAATGGCTTAACCATACTTAACTGCTAGCTTCTCAACTACCTTTTGTAGGTTTTTACTTTTCCCTACCTAGAATATACATGAAGACAGCTACTTTATTTATCCCTTATTTCTAAGCAATTCTGATGTTTCACAAGCCTTTCTTTTTGCACTGAATTTTTAGCAATTCTTCCACCTAGAACCATACTGTGTTCCCTGACAGAGCTACATTTCCATGAAGAAAATATTGTTTTCATTGGAATGAAAAGGAACTCTTAGGCATAAGGAAATTAAGATTTTAACTGCATCCAAAGTCAGGTTTAAGTGGCTAGCCCAACAGGAGAGAAACCGGTTTAAGAATTTCAGAAAAAATTCTTTAACACCGTAATTTTTCATTTACAATTCAACCTCTCCTTTACATGTAAATTTTAATCACAGATATGATTGCAAATACACCTAAATACAGGGCTACAACTTGGTCTTTCAAAACACGTATTTGAACCACCAACCCTCCAGGAAATTCTGAACAGGTTACTAAATGTACTATAAGGAATTAACTAAATGCTTTATTCTGGTTTTAGCAGCAAGTGTGCTAAGCTTGGTAACCTCAAATGCATCACACCATACAGCAACATTAGGTCTTGGCAACAGATGGGCAAAATAGAAATTCAGAAGAAGCCCCATTTTCCAGCAATCTGCTTCCAGGGCAAGCACCAGAGAAACAATGGGAAATGCAAGGCCATGTAAAATCAGTAGATCACACAAAACTAGCACAGATACTTTACTGCTTCTGACCTGCATTCTAGCATTCTAAGGTCGTATTTTCCTCACGTATACTTTAGAGATACATAAAGTTACGATAATTACTTTTTTCCATCCGGTGCGATCACAAGGTAGCTTAATGTTCTCGCTGAAATAAAGCATAAATACGAAAAATGTTTTAGTGGTCTTTTATGTTAGGAAAACAAAGCAGATTTTGAGGAAGGCTCACAATCAGAACTACTATTTCCTATCTGCTACTACAGGTGAGTTTACCAGCAAATGCCCAAGTTTCAAAGGTAGAACAATCATTACTGTTTGAGAATGCTAGACTAAAACAGAGGGAGGCTTATTAAAGCTCATCTGTACTTGGTAAACCAGCCAAAAAGGTATGTCTGCCATTAATCTCAAAGGAAAAAAAGCAAATGCTGTTTGGCAGCCAATACGCTTTTCATGCCAACTAGTAAGTTACCAGATTGATGTTGGAAATTAAGAAGCCATAGAACGAGTATGCAGGACTTCAAAGATCACAGATATGCAAGAAGCTCCTGAAGCCTTTGTATGACTGGGCTCCTCATGTACATCATGGTGAGTGGATATATTCCCCTTCTTGCCCAACAGACATACTGAAATTTGGTATCAACCAAAGTCTGGTATTGCAAGTGCCAGACCTTCACCACTCCCACTGCTGGGTATATTGATAAATATCTGCAAAACATGCTAGCTACTTGTTAATACAGGCTTGCTGTGACTAAGAACCACATCACTGACTGTTCCAACACATGCAAACAGATTGATTGTCCCTGAAGTTATTTTTTCATCTCATGTACACGCTACTTTCACAGTTTGTAAGACTGCCCATCAGATACCTTAAACACTCCTTGGGCGGTATGACTGTCAGTTTGTGGTCTATGGCACAGCCACAGAGCCCCCTTTAACTGGATGAAATCAGGACAGACACATACTTTATTAGCGAGATTTTTGCTGGATGTTTTATTTTACAAAAATATCTTAACATGTCACAAAGAATATACAGCTGAAAAGAATATGCAGCAAGATAAGCCCTGCAAGACTGAAACTGCATGGTTTTGAGAGCTGATAGTGGAAAACAGAATGCCCAAGCTGTGCAAAACACCTGACTGTTAGTCTAATTTTCTCAAGCTCTTCAGTACAGAAATCTGCATTTTGCATTGTACTGTTTTCATGCATGTACAGAGATATTAAGTGGACAGGACAGACAATCACAAATGTCAAACGGCTCAGTTTGTAAAGCATGTAGTTTTCGTCTTCCAACTTACTGAGAACCCTCTACCAGTTAACCCAGGCTTCTCCTTCAAGAATTATTGACAAGAATAAGGCATAATAAAAAACCCAAACAAACAGAAAAAGCAAACCCAAAACCCTTTCAGAAAGGAAACTGACAGGAAGAAACGGGATCATTAAAATTAATCTCAAACAGATGTCACAGTTGCAAAGTTTTAACCTTTTGTATGAAAGCTCTTACTACTCCTGAAAATACTCAGCATAACTGGCATGTTAGTGATATTTGCATCTTTTGGTATGGTTAGTATTTTGAAAGTCAGTTGAAGTTGTCCATAAACTTTTTAAAAAATTCATTTATTCACTGTACGTAACAGAGCATCAGCTATGACAATTCAAAGATTGATTTATTTTTTTTAAATGTCGTATTTGGAGAATATTTCAATACACATTTTATTCAACAGTCATAGATATTAAAATTCACCTGACACTTTTCAGTCAATGTTAGCACTTCAAACCACAATCAAACTGCAGCTGTTCTCTGGAGATGATGATGTAGGCATCAGTGAGGGAACAGAGTCTGTAACTCCACAGAGTCACAGATAAACAGCGCTTAGCATGTGCAATGTGAAGCATAATTATTATTATGTAAATCTCAAGGAACTTAAATTTTGTGTTATATTAATTAGGCTGCTGGAAACAGAGAAAAAAGGCTGTTTGTGTACAGATCAGGCAATTTCTTGAAAAGCTTTGAAAACAAACTAGTGAGCATTTATGCACATATCTAATAATAAAATGTGGGCTTTCCACTCTTCTGTTTGGAGTTCATAGACATGGAAAATTTACCAATAATACTCACGCATCTCATACATCTCTGCAGACATGTACTTTGATATCCATTAAGGTCCTAAATTGTTTAAAACGTATTTACAGTTCACACAGAAATCCATCAAATTATCAAAGGTGGAAGAAAACAAAGAACTATCAAAACTACTCCTAGATTTATTTTTAAACAGGTGAGAAACAAGTTAATCTAAGAGCTGGTGGTTGTATTACTGAATATCAAATATGAACGAGGGACTTTTTACTACAGTATCTAGTAGCAGAAAAAGGTGCAACAGTTTTAAGCTAGAAGAGGGTAGATTTAGCTTAGACACGGAATAAATTCTTTACTGTAAGGGTAGCGACACACTAGAACAGATTGCCTCATCTTTGGAAGTGTTCAAGGCCAGGCTGGATGGGGCTTTGAACAACCTTGTCTAGTAGGTGTTCGTGCTGATGCAGGCAGGTTGGAACAAGATTATCTTTAAGGTGCCTTCCAACCCAAACCATTCTGATTCTATGACATCAGCAGAGATAAAAACAATCAGTTACCAAACCCAGTAGTGAAGTCACTTGAAAATGGCATTTGAATTCAGCTTCTAAGGCTCTGTTAATGTCCTAATTTGTCTTGCCTACTTGTCACCCTTTTGGTATTTTTATTTTTGGTTAACTTTTGGCTAACTAATACTCTTTCTGCTGACTTGGTGTGTGTGTTTAATGACAGAAAGAGATCATAGTTTTATTTATTTCCCTTAAAAATAAAGCCTTTACATTTATCTTCTCTAAAAAATGTTACTCCAAGGTACAACTCCACAACTCCAGTATGAAACAACTTAGATACACAGCTGAGATTTAAATTCTCGGTCTTGAATCTCACATAGGAGAGGCCCAGAGGCATTTGGGAAGAAGAGGGGGAAGAAAGCAAAACATGCCTGGATTCCCCTCTTCTCTTGCTAAGATCCTAGGGCAGAATAAATATAACAAGAAAAGTTTTAATGGACATCTTCCTCTGCAACTACTACAGGACAAGATGAATCGGACTAATCTGAAGTACTCTTTGCTCCCCAGCAAGGAACAGCCTCCAGCCTTCTCTTCGTACAGTTCTGATGGATCAACAAGATAAGGAATGGCAGTCTTGACATGGAGTCAGAACACATGTTGCAGGCCAGAAGATTTCCCAGGAGGGAGACCGTGAAGAGTTTGCTGGCAATCAAGCAGCTGAACTAACACTCAGGACATTTTAGAGAACTCTGGTAAAAACAATGATGAAAGCACAAAACAACTGAAAAACAGGTGAGATGAAGATTCTGGTTTAGCTGGCAATTTGGCTTCAATCTCACACTTCAAAGTCAAAAACATAGGAGGGTTCTTTTGGTGGTTTTGTGTTCATTTGTTTTTTCTACATTCAAATAGTAAAAAGGTAATACTTTTTATATGTAGAATAACTACATAAACCATGACTTGTTTCCTCCTAGGACACTGATGCAAAAATAGTGTCACTAAAATAGAGCTGACCAACACTCCCAGCTCTAGAAATATAACACCGGAAACTGCAGGTTTATAAACTCCAAAGAATAAATGAACAAAAGCTGGTTGGTGTCACAGGCTGAAAATACAGCCTTCAGACCCGCTATGTATGTCCTGATTTAGTATAATTGGTCTGTGACTTCTTGTGGTATTTTTAATAACATTCCATTAGGTGTTTCATATGGCAGTTTTTGTATTAGGTCTTTGAAATGGCATACTATTATAAAAACTGTGGTTTAACACAGATGCCTAACTCTTCTATCAGAGTAGGTGAAGCTCTGTAGTATGGAATTAAAATGTTCTTTGGCTCCAGAACTACAAGCGTGTATTCCACTTATACAAAAGTTTGTCACACAATTATATATGTTGCAGAACAAAAAAAAAAACAAAACACCACCTAATTCACTTGCTCTAAGCCAGTCTGTACTTTAAATCTTTTCTCATTGTGTGGGGTTAATACCTCCATTCTTTTCACTCGTTTCGCTTTCAGAAGTTCTCATGCCCACCTCAAAATCTCTGCTATTTCTGCATCAATCTTTAATAGCTGCACTACACAATCATAACCTAGATGTGGTTTCACTATCAGTATATGAAATGGTGTATCTTCTGTTAATTCTGTAACAGAACAACACTCAAAAAATGCTGAAGCAAATTATATAAAGTACATTAAATAGCTATACTCACCACAATAGCTTGTTAACCTGATGAAGAGGATAAAAAGTTTCTGTTCAGAAACATCCTACCACCAATAGATATATTTTTTTTTCCATATCAGGGGAATTCATTTCCTGAAAGGTCATCTTGTAGCAAAGAAACATTATTTTCTGTGGATCACCTGCTCCACCTATTAAAGTCCTTCCTGCTAAGAAGTAACTGCTTTATGCTTAAGCATAATGCACTTTATTTTCATTAACATATCCCATTCATTAATACAATGCAGTCTCTTTCCCTTTCTTAACTATAGTTTGCTCTTCTTACCCAATACAGCACTGTAATTAACAAATCTCTGGCTGAGGTATAAAAAGGATTTAAGAGTTATGCCATGACTGGAACAAGTTACATAACCATAAGGAGTGCCAAGAATCTTGCATCTTCACAGCCTTCTTCATTAAATATCAACAGTAATTAAGAGATGGCAAAGAAAATAATGAATAATCCACAAAAAGGCAAAAGTCCAAAGATGACATTATGATCGATCACCTTTCTCTTTCCATTAAGAAAGAAAAACCAAATCATCATCAGCTTTCCACAGCTGTTGAATATGAAGATATGCACATCTCAAATGGTTGCCGATTTTCCTTTTTTATTTGAAAATGCATGTTTCACACCCATTTAGCTAAAACATGGGATCCTAAATTTTCTGGATCACCAGACCTCCTCGCTGGCCAGCAGTACTCAATGGATCCTACCAGTTTATAGATAAGATCTCTTCCCATACTGTTCTGCAACCTATCTTCTGGGCCACGGCTATCACATACTTACACACAAAGCACACGCAGATCTAGGCAGCGCTGCAGCCCTCAGTCAGCCGCTCCTGCGGGAAGGAGTATGTTGCCCGCAGCCCTGGGGCGAGGCAGGAAAAGGCCGTGTGGGGGGCGGCGAGGGCCGGGCAAGCAGCCGCCGCCAGGAAGCCCGAAGAAGGGAGTGGGCCGAGGCGAGGCGCAAAACTGTGGCCAGGGACAGAGGCCGCACCGCAGCCCGGTGCTCAGCAGGCGCGCAGGACTCACGGATGAGGCCCGGCACGCACAGGCAAGGGAGAGAGGACCTCCCGCCCCCGCGGGAAACTACCGCGAGCAGCAACTACACCAGATCCAACCCTCCCAACCCCCATATTCCACCCTAGGGGGAACAGCCCCCAGCCCGCCGCTGCCCGCCCTACCTGAGGCCGCGGAGGAAGCGGCCCCGCAGCTGCCGGCGCCCCTGCCCAACGCCCGCGTGCACTGCGCACGCGCACCCGCCGACCAACGGCCACCTCCCTCCGCCCCGCGAAGGCTGCCGGGAAACGCGCCCCAACGGCACGGCGGGCCCCGAGGAGTGCCGGGAGTTGTAGTCTCGGGGGCGCCGCGCGGCACGCTGGGATACGCAGCTCGCCGGCAGCCCCGTTGCCCCAGTGAAACGGTTCTCCCGAGAGGGATCGCGCCCTGCCCCGTCCGCTCGCCCCGTCCTGTGTGGCCGGGCAGTACCTCGGGATTGGGAGAGCCCGAGCGGCACCGC
Organism: Apus apus; assembly: GCF_020740795.1. NCBI lineage: Eukaryota > Metazoa > Chordata > Aves > Apodiformes > Apodidae > Apus > Apus apus. The sequence goes on from NC_067282.1 coordinate 161,380,812, forward strand.
GGGAGCGTTGACTTTCCCCACGCCTGCGAATATCCTGGTCCCTGGGAGCGGAGCCGGCGGGAGAGTCTGATGGCGTCGCCTAGCAGCGGCCTCCGCCGAGCTCGGGTCAAGGGGCAGGCGGTGCTCTGAGGTAGGAGGGCGAGGTCACTGCAGCTGGCGGCCCGCTCTTCCCCCGGAGCGCCTCGGGCAGCCGGGCCAGGGAAGGCGGCGGGGCAGGCCGGGGGTCCCAGGCAAAAGCGTCTGGGCGCAGACATCGTCACTGTGCCGTGCGCGGAAGTTACAGCCCACAAAATAAGACAATTTGTTAATTCAGCAGGGTCAGATGAAATTGAGGCAAAATTGTCTCTCAGCAGCATCCCGAAAGGACTGCAGTCTGTCACCGTACGAGTCCGGGGGTGTGGTTATATAAATTGGCAGACGACAGGAACTCTGCGCGAGATCCCATTTGGCTGTGGCTTTGTAGTTAAGAGCTGGTGCTCTGTGGAACCAGTAGATGAGAGCTGCTCTGGGCCATCCAATTTGAAAATCAGAAGTAGCTTAAGTTGGGTTAGCCTGGTAAACTAACACACAGTTAGCAGAGCACATCTCCCGCAAGACTATGCAGCTTCACGCTGTTCAGTCTTGCTTAAGTATCCATGCTAAACACTGTGTGCACGTTTATGGAAGAAGAATAGCTATTCCTACTGGTGCTTAATTTCACTGTAAGGCACCTGCCTAGTAGGTTAGCTGCCTCTTTATGTGGTTTCATGTATGCAGCTGTCGCGATCTGATAATCGGATATGTGAAGATTCTTTGGGATCCCACCAGGGCAAAGTGAAGATAATACAATATTGGATGCAAAAATAGGCATTTATTTAGGTACAGATCAGCTGGTAAGAGTTACAACTATATTTTTGTTATAAGCCTGTAATAAATACGATGACTAACCCTAAACGACAAAAGAGAAAGATCAGGAAAGGAAACAGAATTATAGTAAAGTCAAAGCAAAGTCACCACCCTGAGCTCCAGCGGCATCCCGTTGGTCTTAGAGAAGGGGAAGTGGAGGACTGGTCCTAGGAGGCATCTTGAGACTGGCATTCTTCTATGTTGTTAATTCCTTAGATATGCCACGGCAGTTACCCAGTTACTGTTCCACATTTGTAGCTTCTGACCCGAGTTGGCATAAATTCCATCTTTTGCCAAAGATGACAGCTCGTCTGTAAAGCTCCCTGATTAGCACTTGCCTAAGGTATTTGACATACTGCTGACACATCGCAGGGTGGGCCGGGGGATGGGGGGGAGGCGGGGCTAGCTGTTATCAGTGGAGTGAAACGGGTTTGGTGTGTTGTGGAGATGTCTCTTTGTCAGATTCTCTGAGGAAATTGCCTCAATAAACACTGCTTATCTTTTGGATGTCTTGAGACAAACACCAGATACCCTAAGTGTCTGAAACACTGTTCATCTTTGGATAGTTTGAGACAAATACCATATATCCTGAACATCACAGCAGCAGAGGACATTCTTGTTGTTCTAATAGTAAAACATACCCACCAGACGTCTCTTGCTGAACTTTGTAACATCTGGCCATTTTACGTATGTTTCATTCTGTGAGTAAGTCAAGAAAATCTTGTAATTAATGTCACATGCACATCTATTTCACACTTTTTGTAGAGCCATTATCTTAGTGTCTCACCACAAAGATCCTCTGTTAACTAAAAGCACAGGTTCTAGTTGATGGGAAGGGATCAGCCAAATTTTACAATTAAAAGCTCTTCAATTAAATAAGTTCTCTCTTATTGTCCTTAAGTTATGCTCCCCACACCTTACTATAGCTGGTCTCCCCACAATTTGGAGTGTTTATGTACAGATATCCGTCTTTTTTGACATAATTTCAAGATCGACACTTTCTTATGACTCTATTTTATAAGAGAAATAGTTTTGAAAAATTGAAGTTAGGAAAAGTTGACAGTAGTAAGGTTTTGTATTTGCTTTCAGAATAGTTTTGATTTTCAGACGTTTCATACCCGTAATTCCTACATCCATTATTTAAGAAAAAATGAATATGTTCTCAAAAAGCCCAACATTTAAGCAGGTATGTTAATGAAATCAAGTAGTATTCAATTAACTGAAGAAGTAAGAGTGCCAAGGTTGGTATATGCCTGCATATGGTTTTCTCATATTTTTCTTTGCTGACTGACAAAGCAGAAAAGCAAAAAAGTGTCATCCGTATGAAATTATGGGTTATAAGGAATGCATGTTTTTAGAAAACATTTAGCAAACACTGAAGAAAATGTAAATTTGGGGGAGCTCTCGAATAGTTTACATATTCAAAAAAGATGAGGAAATGTTGATTTTTATCCTCCCTGGATTTGCAGTCTTACAGCTCTTCTTTCAGGCTGCTTAGCCCTATTTATTGGGAAATAAATACCAGTTCAGCCTTTTATTAAGGAAGTGTCAGTTATTGAGTCTTTAAACTGGTGAATGATGAACAAGGTGCATGATGGCACTGATTTCAAAATATTATGTTTAGCATAGAGCATTTTTGCAGTTATTCATTGAAGTTTTGTTTTTTTTTTTTCCTATAAAACATATCTATCCTGGCTGTGTAATTAGTTTTTTGAATAATATTGAATTTAATGTTGTGATTAGGTTTATTTCTTTCTCATTTTTCTTAGTCATTTATGCCATATTCATCATAAGCATTATTAAAAATAAACAATAAGTAGATTAAACAATTTTATGTTTCAAAGTTGGCAGACTCTAGTTTTTGAAATATTGATGATAAAGGCTAGAGAGAACTCCATAGAACAGACTAATCCAATATTTTCAATCTCTTCTGCCGTTTTCAGCTACTGCATTGACTTTCCAGTATATGAGAAGTCACTGTGGCCCACAGCAACCAGGAGGTAAGCAGTAGAACAAACCTTTGCACCACTTTCTAATTAGATTTTTGTCAGTTTCCAGGTTGTTTACTGTCCTTTATAAATTCATGTATTCTAATCAAAAGGAAAGGATATTTAATACAAGAGTTTAATATCTTAGAAACAAGTATCAATAAATGGATGGTCATATTATCAAAATATAGCAGTTGTTTGTTGTGTTTTAAATATTAGAAATAATGATTTTGTTACTATAAGGACATGTTAATCCTAAAAGGGCTGGTTCAAAGGGCATCCAGTTGTGTTTGCTCATTAGCTTAAAAATTCCACATTGAGAGGTGGAGCAGAAAAGAGAGACATTAAAATTAATATAGGGGTTTCACCTGTGTCCTGATGTACACTGTTAGTGTCACAAATTCCTTAAGTATGGATTATCAAATTTTAACATAAAGAAAAAAATATTTTACTATAGTCTCCTTGTTTGTAGTAGACCAAAATATGAACACAATGTTAATCAGTATTACAAAATCAGTACAGTTATTAGAATCATCTTGTGTGGTTCAGTGGCCAGACTCCTTTATATCAGTTGACATTAGATTGATTGGACTAATAATATCTGATAATTGTTATTTCAATTTTTTTCCAGGAAAAAATTGTGAATTCAATATGGCACCCATTTTAGATTGGAAGAAGCTTATGAAAACTGATCCAGATGCTTTGCCTCATCAAGAAAAACTTGCAGACAGATTGCTGGAGACCATATCCAAGGTACTCAAGGGGAAAAGAGAACATCAGGTTTTAGTTGTGCTATCTTTGGTCCTCCACATACCTAGATTATTTGTTTTGTGGATTTATATAAAAACATATTTATATAAAACCACTTTTGTCTTTTCTGTAGGTTGATGGGAAAGAGTTAAAAACAGAAAGTCGGGAACAATTGATACACCTTTTTAAAATTACTCAGTCACTAATGAAGGTTTGTATTAATTCGCACTTTCTATAATTCTACAAATACGTTTATTTATTTTCATTTTGTTTGAATGAAAGCATCATTGTTGCATATTTTTAATGTTTTTTTTCCCATTTTCCTGCACTGAACATACTGGTTATGCCTAAGAGCATTTCTATGCTACATGTATGCCTGCACCAGAGTATTTGCTTGTAGCTGTTGGGATTACAGCATGTTAGCAGTGGGAACTAAAGTGAATAGAACTAACATAGTTATATAGTTAAGTAACCTTAGTTTTACAGATGGAAAATGCAAACAAATATATCAAAAATTGCTTAGGTATTTTAATGATTTTAACTTTAATACATGTTTTTGTAGTAAATTGATGGTTTAGATTAAATAGAAACATCACCATAAATAAAGAAACGCTGCCGTCCTAAAGCTGATCCTATAAATCTATCATAGCTTCTGGTATTTACTCATACATGTACTGAAAACACATTTACACATTTGTTTTAGACAGGGTTTTTTTTACTATTTTTAGTACTCAGCAGTATGCTTGTCAATGTTTAGATAGCACTGTAGCATAACTTACAGAAGAAGATATTTCAACAATCTGAACTTAATTGTCAACATGGGGAGAAATAGGAGTGGCTTAATTGGTTTAAAGAGAGTGTTCTTTTGTAAATATTTCTTTTTTAGCAGGATTTCTATGGAATTATTTTTCATTTACATTTGTAGTAAATAGTTGCTCTTACTTGTTGTGTTCTTTTTTCCGCAGATGAAAGCTGAAGAGGTAGAGCTGGCATTAGAAGAAGTGGAAAAAGCTGGGGAAGAGCAAGCCAAATGTGGTAAGAAAGCCTTTTTATGCTGTTCCTAAATGATATGTTAAATATATATATTTTTTCATTTTGTTTATTTTTGGGTAGTTAGGTTTTGTTGTTGTTGTTGCCATTGATTTTGTCCTTGGTTTAAGTTTAGGGAAATGAATGAAATACCAACTGTTCTGAAATCAATTGCTTCAGTGAAGTAAAACATTTGAAGATTAAGGTTAACCATTGTTGTTTTATGTACTTTTTACCTTATGGAGTAATTCATAACATCTGTTCTATTTTAACAGAAAATCAATTTAAAACAAAGGTGATGAAGCTTCAAAATGAATTAGAGGTATGTTTTAAAATGTTGTTAGTTCATGTAGTGCTGTTTGATGGGGCTTTTAAATGAGGTTTTTTAGACTAGTATTTCACTCTAGTAAAAAGATGTAATACACCTACATTTTAGCTAATAGTTTTTATTGGCTTTCAGATATTCACCAGCCTTAGGTTTGCAAAGATGTTGTATGTGCAATGAAATTTTTATGCTTGAGTAAATCCCATATATTTATAAAGGTTTCTGGGTTTTTTTTGAAAGAAGCTAGTGAGTCCTTCCTTTTTTTTTTTCCTGAGCGTTAGAAATGTTAATCGTTGCATCTATTTTTATTTTTATTAGTTCTTTCTATTTTAAAGAACTGTACTGTATTTATAATTATTTTTATGCTTTTAAGATGGCACAAAGGTCTGCTGGTGGTCGGGATACTCGTTTTTTGCGTGATGAGATTTGTCAACTGGAAAAGCAATTAGAACAAAAAGAGAGACAGTTAACAGATACAGAAAAAGAACTGGACAAAGAGAAGAAAGTGAATGAGCAGGTAAGAAGTACTTCAACTTGATATCTCTAAAATGTGTTCTGGCACATCTTTTGAAAAGTTCTGAAAAGAGCCTCTGAAATTAAAAAAAACATCATTGATGGAATAAGACCATTACTTTTGTTTTCTGTTTGTTTCTGGAGGTCTTTATTTTCATAGTTTGTAGTGTTAGTGATATCTATAAAGGTTTTTCATCTTGTTCTAGCTCGCTCTTCGGAATGAAGCTGCTGAAAATGAAAACATCAAATTAAGGAGAGAGGTTGGTAAAAATTATTTCTGATTTACTGTACCTTTGTTTATAAGTACATTATTAGTGCTCTGTATTTATAATCTTTGGTGTGGCACGATGTTTAGTTCTGTTTTAGAACATTTCCTAGTTACTAGTGCAAAGACAATATGGAATTTTAATCACATTCATCAAACATCTTTATAGTACATCTACTCCAATTAAGCTTAGTTAATTGAGGTCAGGAGGTCTACATTTGAATTTGCATGGCCCTACTCTGCATTAATTTTGTCTGGATTTTGTATTTTGAATTGTTAGTATTTTACTTTAATACTGTTGACAAATAGATTTGATTAATATTAGACAGGTGTTGGTTTATGCGTGCTGCTATTGCTAAGGTTGTCTCATTGCACAAAACAAAATTTTAAAAAGTCAAGAGTTAATATAATGATCAATGAAACGATAGAGTTAATATTTTTTATTACTAGAATTTTTAAAAATAATTATCTTGAAACATTTATTCTAGCTGGTTTTAGGAAAAAAAAAGCAAGGGCGTTTTATAGCATTTAATACCTATAATCTTGGCATCTGAGAAAATAAAACAGACAGCAAAAGCTAAATTAACGTTCTGGGGGAAACCTTGAGAGTTACTCCTCAAAATACCCTTTTACTTATGTGTGTGTATGAGAAACAATTTTATTTTTTCTTTATGTTGACTCCTATTTAGTCTTCCTAAAGCAAAGATGATTTCTAATATTTTTCATGCTTTGTTCTTGTGGTCTCGTTCCTTCCTTTTTAATCCGAAGACAAAACGCGTAAAGAAAAAGGTGAGGTTTCTAAGTTTCCTAAAAGCAGACTGTAGGAATTTGGACGGTTTTTGACTGTCTTAGGTCTTCGTGTTAGCTTGCTAGAAAAGCAACAAGTTTTTGTCTTCAGCTTTTCAAAACAGATTCATGTTTGGCTGCCTTTTTTGCAGAATGAGCAATTGCGCCAAGATGTAGTTGACTATCAGAGGCAAATAGATTCTCAAAAAGAAACAATTCTATTACGAAGAGGAGAGGAGTCTGACTACAGATCACAGTTGTCCAAAAAGAACTTTGAGCTTGCCCAGTATTTGGATGATATTCAGGTAAAAACTATGCATACTATTGAGTATTTATTAGATTGTTACTGACAATAGTGTTTTGCATAAATTTATGTCCATTTAATGATCAAGTCAGGTGGAATAAGGGATTTCATTATGCAGGTGGGTTCTGTGACACATACAGTCTGCATCCATCAATCTGGCAGAGGTAATGAAGGTACGGGAACTGGAAATACGTCTTTTATTTGCTGTTATGATTTGTTGAATTTGATGATCTACAGGTTAAATACTCTCTCCTGTGCTGATTTATACTTTCAAGTCTTACATTTAAGGTAGCTATAAATTACCACTTATTCAGGTATTAAGATATGCACTATTTAAATGCAGCTTTTTCTTGAATTGTGCAGAATTTGACTGAAGCTAATGAGAAGTTAGATATTCAAACCCAAGAAATGAGAAAGAATCTTGAGGAATCAGTGCAAGAAATGGAGAAGATGACTGATGAATATAACAAAATGAAACTAATTGTGCAACAGTCTGATATTGTTATGGATCATTTAAGAAAAGAGAAAGAGCAGTACAAATTACAAGTAAGAACCAACTTTTATAATATTGAATGTAATTTTTTCTTTTACGTTTATACTCTATTGTCATAGCTTAAATTAAAAAGCACTCAACATATTGAGGTAAAAACACACAATCTGCTGAGAAGTAGGGTGATCTTTCAGTTTGATTCAAATTTTAGACCTTGACTGCAGATCACATATTTTTTTTGTACAAAATGTTAGCTATACTCTGGTGTTAAGAGCTGTGACCTTCCCTTGCTGCTGCAGTACTAACCTGTTACGGTTTGTGTGTTTGAAGTAATGTATTTGTACGTACACATTGGCTAAGCAAAACAGTTTTGTGATATGATGTTCATCCAAATGGCATTTCTAGGTTCAAGAGCTTTCAGACCAGCTGAAGGCAAAGAATGAGGAAGACGATCCACTCATGGCAGCTCTAAATGCAAAAGTAGAAGAATGGAAGGTACTTTTAAAATACATTTATATTCTTTTTGGGAATTATTTCAAGTGTTCTGATGGTATTTATCTTCTTTGCAGAAAATCTTAGCTTCAAAAGATGATGAAATCCTAGAGTATCAGCAAATGTTGTTTAATTTGAAAGAGAAATTGAAAATGGCCCAACTTGATGCAGACAAAAACAGTATAATGGCCCTTCAGCAGGTACAGTCTGTGTGAAAAATTCCTCTTATAGAAAATACCATTCACTAAGTATGCTAGTGACCCAATAATTATTTAGTCTTTTATAGTTAGCAAATACCAGAATATGTGTTATTTATGTTGCAGAATTATGAGACAGGCTGATTCATTCCACTACAAAGTTAGCTTAATAGACAATGGACAAAGGGAACTTCTCTTGCTTGATGTATGAGCTGAGTTCTTGGTAGCTGGTTCTGTTACTTTTATATTATTTTCTAACTATTAGCAGAGTGATTGCATTAAAACGTAAGCATCCGTAATTTGGTGTTTTTAAATTCTAGCTTAGTTTCTGTCCTACACATTGGTTAGTCGTGGAATAGTCTTAACTAATGTTAAATTTTCTTGTTCCTTTGTCTCACCTGATACCATACTATTAAGTCTGTGGTTCAGCCCATGATAGAATTAGTTGAATTTAAGTATCTGTCATATTCATGCAAAATTACACGGTTCTTTATGATTTTGAATTTCCTAGCTTTCTTGAGAAACATAAAAGAATAAAGCACACGACTCATTGGGAACCCTGAAATACACATTAAGGGAAGCATACTGTATGATACCAGGATGATTTCCTGCCTTACTTCAAGGTTTTTGAGTAGATGTGTCATGATATTTGTGTTAGATGTTGGGCTCTTGTTGACTGAGCAGTATGGTGGGATGTATTTATGTAGTCTTCCAAAACTAGGAAACAGCTTCTCAGGTAAAAAAAATACTTGACTAGAGATCAGTTTCTGATGATCAGAAGAGGAAGGTAGCCGAAAGTAACTTTGGTAAACAGTTGTAGAGTCTGCTTTTAGCTGATTAGATGGGTGGAGAGGTTGCTTTTTTGGGTGACTATCATTAGCATGACATTTTGAACAGTTTTGTGGAAATAAGCGTATTTTTAAGACAGACACTTAAAAATTAAATCAAATTACCGCACTGTGTTTTAACTCTAAATGGACTGAGCTTGTTATGGTTCAGTGTATGTTTACATTCTGAGGGTTATGTTTAGCTCCTTACAACTTTGCTAAGCTCTTTTCATCTAGATTTGAAATGTGGTTATATTTGTACACTAAGAAAGCCTGAGCTTTTGTTTTTCATATCATTGGCATAAAGTAAGAACGGCAGCTCTTCAGATTTTTACATTATGATTACTCTTTCTTGTCTTTTTCCTCTTTTTTTGTTTGTCACAAAAAATAACATTAAGTTGTCTGTGATATTTCTAAGACTCATGGATGAGCACAGAAATATTGTAATAGGAATAGAAGTAACTTTCACAGTCTGTGTATACTTACAGATGTATGTGCTTGCAAATAAGGTGTGATATGAAGTTGGGTGACCTGCTGAAAGGCAGTCTGCAATACAGAAGCCACATATGATTGATTGTTAGTCCTCCCAATCTTGTATCTCTTAGTTTCCGCTGGCAATTGTTTATGAGGAAGCTGTAAGAAACCTGTATTGTCTAAAACTTTTAATATCTTTTGGCTTAACTCTTAGAAAACTGTTTTGTTTAAAAATTATATGCTAATGTTTTATATTTTTTGTTTGAATGCTTTATTTTTACTATTTCTTTTATTTTTCCTGCTTTGCCTTTATATACTCAACTTCTAGATAATATCTGAACTCTATGTTGTAAGTACAGTATATCTGCTTGTTCTATAAATTGTTTTGTATTAGCTACTTTTAATTTCTTCATTGACTGTTACTGTGTGGTGTTCTGTATTGGTAGCTTGCCTGTCAGTAAAAAATAATTCTTTAACAGAGGTTCTTTTTTTTCGGTTGTGTGTAGGGAGTGCAAGAGCGAGATGCTCAGATAAAATTACTTACTGAGCAAGTGGAACAGTATACCAAAGAAATGGAACAAAATACATTTATTATTGAAGAATTAAAAAATGAACTGCAAAAAAATAAAGGTAACGTGACCATTTTATGTTAAGGTCTATGAAAAGGACAAAAAGAAACCACAAATTTACTGTGCATTCTTTATTCTCTAGAAATACAGAAAAAATGTTTGCACTATTTGAGTAGTATTAGTCTCTAATTTTTTGTTCATACCCATTAATTAAAATTTGAGAACAGTTACAATTTATTCAGAGTATTTAAGTGGTTTTTATGGGAACTAAAATGCATAATCAAACTATATCCCCTCTGTAAAGGTTAAAGCATAACATGTAAAGTCTCAGCTATATTAAGAAAAGCAAATTAACAGTAGCATGTAATTCAAAATCAATTCTAGTGTCCCTTACATGCACATTCTTTTTCTATATTGTTTGAATAAATGATAGAGGGAAAAAACAAAAAAAAAGAAGCTTTCACATGTAGTCTTTTATAATTACTTTAATAGAAAAGAGCAGAAAATGAAGCTCCCCTTTACAACATCATCTGAAGAGTTTCCTTCTTGCTCAGTTACTGATAGCAAGAATTCCTAGTTCAATTATAAACAGGTCAGGGTTTTTCTTTCCAGGTCACTCATCTCTTGCTCAACAGAATTGGATTGGGGATATGCAAGAAAAGTTTAAAATGCTAGAAGAGAGAACTAAGGAGGCTGAGAAATCAGCAGAATTAGCAGAAGCTGATGCTATGGAAAAGGACAAAGAGCTTGTTGAGACTCTGAAACGAATGAGACACTATGAACTGGTAAACACTTTGTCAGAGAGGACAGAGTATTCTATAATTTTTTTAGGCAATCGTATTTGTCCATTTTTTATTGACTTTGTTCTAATTAGAAATTAAGTGAATGACTTATGGTGCTGGATTTTTTTCCTTTTGATTTGTTAGCTGCTTCACAATTTTTACATCAGTTTTTACATATTCACATGGGCTTCTGAAGCCAAATGAACAGTAATTGCACAGTCAGTATATGATTATTTGACTGATAATTTAGTAAAACAACTCGATTTTGAAATATGCAAAGATTTCTCTGTAGTCAGACAGATTTGTAGGATTTGCTTTTTATTCAGTAACTTTTTTCACTAAGCATAGTGCAGAAGAGTGGTATAGATAGAAAAAACATATTTTCTTATCTGTGTAATGATAAAAGACAGGTTCATAATATCTTTTCTTACATCTTCTGTTGGTTGTTATGTTTTTACTTCCTATTTTGGGTTGTATAGGGAATATATGGTTTGGAAGAGGCTGTTGCTGAAATAAAAGATTTAAAAAAGCAAATAAAAAAACGAGATCATGAGATTGAAACATTGATTAAGGAAGTCAATAAACTTGAACTTAAAATAAATGATTTTCTTGATGAAAATGAAGAACTTCGAGAGCGCTTAGGTATGCTATATCCATTACATTTTCAATTATTTGTTGTATAAGAATTGAAATAGCTATGTTATGGAAATCTTTAACTTTACTAAGTAATTACTTGGAAGTAATTTTTGATATTGTGCTAATACTTGCAGGTAGTTTTGGTTAGTTAGGATAAACTGCATGAATATGCATGACTAAACTTACAGGTTTAAGAAAGTAGGAGATTAGGTTTTGTTGTGTCTTTGGTTTTGATTCCTCTTTGACTGTACACTGCTTAATTAATTTCATAATACGATATTTGGAAACCATAAAATACTGGAGTTGTAATGCTAGATTGAAAACCAGAAAACTTTGGACAGGCTTATTTTTACTTAGGAGAATCTAAACATAAATATAGTTAATTTTAGGTGGCATTTTATTAATTTGGGTTTTTTGAGTAACTGAAATAAAATGCTTTTTTCTGCTGTTGTTACATGAAGCATAAGATATGTGCACATATAGAAAAATACTTATATATGTTCAACTATCAACACACTATTATTTTAACTCTACTTGACTAGCTAGATTCTTAAATGAACTACCTTTTAATGATTACTAACATTAATGTTCCTCCTTAAGGAATAATTGTATAGCATATACTGTGTTTTAGGTCTTGAGCCAAAGACAATGATTGATTTAAATGAATTAAGAAGCAGCAAAGCACTGAAGCAGCAGCAATTTAGAGCTGAAAAACAGATTCTTTTGCAAGAGGCAAGTGATAAATCCTATTTTAGTCTAAAAGCTATATAATAATAATATATTTAAACAAGATTAAATACTGATCTGTGAATAATAACATGCAGATTGAAAGACTTGAAGAGGAAAGGATTGAACTGAAAAAACAGGTTCGTAAGTTGGCTCAGGAGAAAGGAAGAAAAGGTGCAACCATGGGTAAGATTTTTTAATAATAAATTGTCCTTTCAAAACCATGCTGTCTGTACTTGTTAATATAGCTATGTTACACTTACTCATTTGTTTAAAATACAAGGCTAAATCCATTTCATTGAATCTGTAGGAAGAGGTGAGTGGTTTTTTATTTCCTTAGTCCTACAGCCCAGTAGCTTTTTGACTTGTGTTGGCAAGTCATGCATCACTGAGAGTTGTCATTGGCTTGTGGTTCTTAGATGCAGTATGATCTGGCCATGATTTCTAATAAATCTATATAATTTAAGCGTTTCAAAAATCTTTAATGTTTCAATTATGTGCCACCCAGGGAGGCATCATGTGCTTATATGGAAAGGTTTACTGCTTCTTATTTTGCAGGTAGAAAACTAGAACTCAGATATTTTAAATGAATTATATTTGTTTGCTTGGAGACCAGTTAAAAATTCATAATAATTTATTACTTGTGCATTTACTTGCAATTAGGATTGGATCCTGGGGATGTGCATATAACTGATAGTTTTACTGAAGAAAAAGAGTTAAATAAGAGGAAGTTGGATTTCTTGACCAGCCATGATATTGCTGAAGTAAAAGCAAAGGTAGGTTTGTAAAGCAAGTTCATAAATATTTAAAGTATTTATTTTTCAAAATAAAAATAGTGTTATTTTGTAGATACCTCTTCAAAGATAGATGCTTTTATTAACTGCTATTAACCCAAAAATTATTAATTTGTAATTTTTTTAGAAGACTAATGAATATTCTGTGTTTTTTGTGACTATAGTCTAGCAGCTCGTGTAACATGGAAGGAAGAAACATACTTGCAGATAGAGAAGCACCTGTTAGACTTGTGAAGGCAGAGAAAGTTATAGCTGAAAACAGTACAGCTGTGGGAAATCTACCTAGAAGAATTTCTGACATACTCAAGAATTTAAATCACACGGAAAAAAATACAAACACTTCTTTGGTTCATTTAGATTCAAAACATGTGACAGAGTGGCAAGTAGTGAGTGACAGCTATACTTCTGAAGCTCTTAGTGTAAGAGATCTTGTTGTATCACCAGAGCTACAATTTACACAAACATCAGGGATAACAGATTATACAGACAATAGAGAGATGTCAAAAGACTTAAAATCAGACTACACAGATTCATTTTCTGCTTATCAGCGAGTGTGTCAGACCTCAAAGGTAAGTAATTGTAATTGCAGAAAGAAGCCATCTTTTCAGAATCAACTGTCCATAACTTCTAATTCAGACCAAACAGGTCAGGAAATATGTTGCTCCAGACTATCTCTCAGAAGAAATTCTGTGATTTCATGTGCATCTGTTCTTGGAAAGCCAGTAATGCACAAAACACGAGCAACAGCACTGAAGGATAAGCAAGATTATTTGCAAGTTAAGTTTTCCGGTTTAACTGCATTTCAAGAAGACAGAGAAGGAAAGAAATGCCTAACAGAATTGTTGCAAGTAAAAAGTTTGGAAAGTTCACGTGAAAATGGACAAATAGAACATTCAGGTCAGATAGATCCAGTTGGAAATCTCATAGAGCAGCTGAGAGAATTAGCCTTTCTTAGATCACTGGTGAGACACCTTTATAGTATGAGTGCGTTTCTATCTATTGCAGTTATTTAGAAGATAAATTCCAACAATAAAGATGTATTCATTTACTGTCATCATAATTAATTAAAGCTATTGGATAGTTTTAATAGAATTGGGCGTTTTTCCTTCTGATTAAAAAAAAAAAGCCATGTAATTATTTTGCAGTTTAATTGTTGACACAGGATTGAAAAATGTAGGCATACATTTTCATTTTGTTAGTGGAAAAAGCTTGCACAACAGGCAGTATGCTTTCGTGTTGTGATTTCTCTTAAAATACTGTGTTAGCCAACCTATGGAATTAATAATGCCTACTAATTGCACTTTCGGTAGAAAAGAAGTGGGTTTTTTATATTTTGGAAGATAGGTCTTGGAAGAAATGTCTTTTTTATATAAATGAAGAGAGCATCCTATACTAATAACTTATTATTGTTTGGGTTAAGTTTTTTTTTTAGAATGAGCAGATATCCAGAGATTTGTTGATCAAGAGTATGTTAAATATGTACAAAGATTTAAATCTTGAAAGATATAAAGGCCAGGCAGTGCAGGTAGTACACAGGTTTTTTTAGAAAAAAACAAATAGGATAAATATTCATATAGGGTTTATTCATGGTTTAAATTTTTCCTGATAATTTAGTTGCTGTGAAGATGAGGCCTTATATTATTGTTGCCTTCTATATGACACCTCAATTTGGTTTACATGCTGTATGATTTCACTGTTGATTATATATGGATTAGCAATATTTTCAAGCATTTATTCTCATTTAAGTAGAGTCTTAATGAAAATTCTAATGCCTAAATTAATATTTTTGAATCTTCTTTGTTCTTTTCTTTAGAATGAGTACCTTGCAAATGAATTAAGTGTGAGAGAGAGGGATTTGGAGAAGAATGAGGCTGCAATAGCCAAATTTCAATCTAAATGTAAGTTCCAGCCTGCTTTAAAAATCAGGTGTATTATCAGGTGCCTGCAGATAATTTGCTTATTCAGTTTTTCTGGTTTTGTGATTGTGACCACAAATATCTGTCTTCACAGTTTCTGTTTTAAATGCAGCTTACTTTTATATCTTTCACCATGATTGAATTTGCTGTGTACAGAGAAGTTTGTTACACAGTTATTCTAATCTGTTTCTCAGCTGTCAAAATGAATGGTTGTGAATTGGTGCAGGTGCAAACAGAATGATTTCAAAACAATGAATGTAAACAGCATTTATCAAATTTGAATTTCTTTGAATTCTCATTAATGACTTTTTTAATTTATTTTTTTTTTTAATTTATCTTAGGGCATATCTTTTTGTGTGTGTGTATAAATACATATATGGTGTTGCTAATTTTAAACTTAAATTACTGATAGTACATAAAACATAGTTTATTCATACTAAGTGCATTAAACTAGGACCTCTCATGTTTTTCCTACCTGAATCAGACCTGATAAGGGTTTTAAGTCTGGGAGTGATATAAATTATAATAATTATACAATTTACTTATGTAATTGTAGTGCTTTCCTGGCTACAAGGAAGTGACAGGGAATTAAACCCACTTGCTGCTTACATGTATACATAGGTTAGCTGAAGTTCACTCCTTGCAAACTCTGAAATAAAAATAATGTTAATTTCTCTAGACAAGAACTTTTTTTTTTTTTTCCCCAGAGAATGTGAATTCGAAAATTATTTATTTTTTACTTTTCAAAACAGACGTGGTGAAACTGCTTAAAGTGCTACAAATTATGCAGTTAATTCCTGGGTCTTCAGGGCAGTTAGCCAGTTATTGTTGAGATGCAGACAATGTCCTGGCAAGTTTGTTGGGTTTTTTTGAAGTTTGCAGACTTCTTGCTCAATGCTGGAAACTTTGGAATTCCACTGAGAGACTAATGGTAGCAGGAAAACTGTATGTCTTGAGAGCCTTTATTCCAGCTAAATAATTTACATGTCTGCAACAAATATGCAGGCAAATCCTATATACTTCGTTGCTACACCCAGATACTTCCCAGATAGCCATATTTTTGGGTTTGTGAAAGCCAGTCAGGCTACTAAAGAAGTGAAAAAAGTGGCAGGAAACATTAAAGGCTGGAAGGTTCAATAAACTCAAATACGTTCCCATGAAGCATTTTATTATTGTTTTGTTGGTATTTTTCTAGCAAAATACATTATTTAGCAGAGATTTCAGCAGCTCTACTTTTAACTTCCTAATTGTGTCTGTCTATAATATGAACATTATTCTTCTATATCAAAGTAAAAAGTATTGTGATGATAAGGCATAGGAAACCTTTACTCGTTTTTTCAGTGCCTTTAAACACATTTACAATTTTTATTACAGTAAAAGAATTATCGGAAGAGAATAAACAACTTGAACAAGGAATGAGAGAAATATTACAAGCTGTCAAGGAAATGCAGAAGGATCCTAGTGTGAAGGGAGGAGAAACAGCCTTAATAATCCCTAGTCTGGATCGTTTAGTTAATGTGAGCTTGCTTTTAAACTATAATTTAGCTTTATAAGATTGATATGCCTTTTTTTTTTTTCTTCCTCAATTATTTGGTTATTTTATAATTAAATAGTAGCTTTCTTACACACATGCTTCCTTAGTTACAGGTAGGAGTACATAGCGTGATACCTCTTTAAAATGCTAATTAAAAATATACTGCAACAAGGGATTGCCAATAAAAAAATATATTTATCTTTTTAAAATCTTCAGCTGGATAGTATAAAACTGTCTTTGGCAAGTTTATTGTCCAATCATAAAGCTTAGGTAAAAGTTTGTTTCCATGGACTCTATGGACTTGCAGGAAATGTTGAAAAAAAAAAATATTTATTCAAATACCTTATAAAATAAATCCAGTTCTTACAGGAAAATATAACCATTTAAGTAACAATCTATGGCATATATACCATTAGGAAACTCATAAATAAATTTTAAAACTTCAACAGTTCATGCTTTTTTGCATTTCTTGTAGTCTAAACTTGAGAGCTACACGTTTTTTCCTGAAAAAACAAAGCTTTTCTGTATTTTGTCTCTGTTTTGTTCATTAAATGTCTACTGCATTAGGCATTGGAATCAAAGAATTCAGAAGGAATATTTGATGCTAATGTGCACTTGAAAGCTCAGGTTGACCAGCTTACAGGACGAAATGAAGAATTAAGACATGAATTAAAACAGACTCAGAAGGAGGCAACAAATTTCTCTAATCAGCTGGCAAATGCAAATGAAAAGGTATGCAATTAAATTAATACAATTAGTTTTGTACTTGAAAAGTAGCTGCTCTCATAATTTAGAACAAAACCATACAATGTAGAAGATACTTAATTGAGCTTATGTGAACAGTGTGTTCATACAAATCTTAATTAAATATATATATTGTAACTATGAATTTGTCTATTTTAAATTCAAATCTTACTCTTCTAAATGTTATTTTATCCTTGGAATATCCTATCTTGTTGAACACCAAGCATCCCTGTCTTTTGGGAAGAGCTGTGCCCCAGAAAACTCAGATTTCTTTCTGCAAAAAGCCAGTAGTTTTGCATTTGTTATTTATAAATAAGTAACAGAGATTAAGTGTTCTAAAATGATGAATAGTTTTCTGAATTCCTGTATCTAGTTTTAAGTTGTACTATTGAATCTGTGGCACGCGTCTTCCAGGGCAGGAGGGGGGAATGGACAGAAAGTCTAATTTAAATTTGCTTCTTAGAAGAATTCTAGTGATGCAAAAAGATTTATGAGTGACTAATATTCCAGAATAGTGTTATGTGTACAGTTAGGGTAGAGAACCAGAGGCAAAGATTTGTTTAGAATAAACCGTCAATTAGCTACTGCAATAATTCCATCCAATACTTCATATTTTTAAGAGGAATAGAAAAGCACAATGTTTTAAACAATTTGGAATAAAACTGGTGATTCCTCAAATATATGATACTTCCCTTATTGCTCGAGTAATATAAATTTGGCCTAAGATATTATGTATTTCATGATTTATGGAATCACAGCATTTTTAAAACGTTACTTTAAAGACTGTTTGAATGCTTTAGAATGTAAGTGGAAGTTATTAACAATGGTTGTTGTTAACAACTGATATAGCACAGGAAAACTATATTTTCCATCATTGATTTTTTTTTTTATTTAATTGAATGGCAAGAGCTGCTTCTTTGTGGTTTTGTTTCCTTTCTTTAGATTGCACAACTGAAAAATGAAATTTCCTTATTACGTCAGTCACAAGGTTCCAATATTGTCTTCCAAACAGTGAATCTTCCAGAAGGAATAACTCCTTCAAGTGTTAATATTATTAATTCTCTGAATGAATATTTAATACATCTTATACAGGTAACTCATTTACTCCTTGATATCAAGAATATTTGTAACATTAAGCTAATTCCTCCAAAATCTAGTACCATGCCAGGTATGGACTGAAGTCTCCAAAATTATTTCAAAGTTTTGACATCCAGTAAACTGAGCTATTCTGTTGCGTTTTATTTTAACTTGTAAGTATTTTGATGTGTTGTGATCCTGGAAACTAACACTTTGTTATATTTTTTACAACATTTCAGTTATTTTTGGTTTACATCTGAATTTTGTTCTAAATATTTGGCTACTCTTCTTTGTACCCTGCGGTTGCACTCTTTTTCTATGAGAAATTCTCTGTTTGGATTCCACACCTGGGTCTGCATGTGCAAGTTTTTATCTATATAGCAAAGGTCTCTATTTATTTACCATATGAGTTTTCATTCCATTATTTGTCAATTATATGTCAACATTTGTAAAGAGGCATAAATACATTGAAACTGAAGCCAGTGATTGCCATGGTAAGCATAGCAGATGAGCATATAGAAAAGAAGAATTAGTTCTTTAAAAATTGGAGTAAAAAGAACTTACCTTTTTATTATTATTATTAAATTATTTTGTTCTATCTTCAGTTACTTCTGTTGATTAGAGAATATTTTTCAAATGTATAAAGAAGAAGAGTATTTGAAAACATGAGAAGAAAACATCCCTTTTCACTTAGATGTTCAGTTAGTATTCTCTATGGTTACATATCATGGTGTTTTGAACTTTGAGAGCTGTAATCCACAGTGCAATTACACATTATTTCACACCTATTAATACGAATGCCAAAGATTATTGGACTTTTTTTCATCTATTGCTTTTAAAGGAAAGACACATTTCATATCTGCAGTTCACAGTTACTGACAGAAGCCTCTGTCATGAAAAACATGGGAGAACTGGCATTTTGATTAATCCTTTCATGTTTAGAACCTATATTAATTACTTCAATATTTTTATTTGGAAAATAATCACTAGGAACTTGAAAACAAAGAACAGTTACTTAAACAATTAGAAGATGCAGTAGAGGACTACAAGCGAAAATTTGCAGTAATGCGTCATCAACAAGGATTGCTGTATAAAGAGTATCAAAGGTATTGTTCTCCTTTCTGAATTACAGAAGTTCAACTACCTAAATATTTCATAATTTTGAATACAAGATTTGCTGCTGTGTTGAGTTAGTTCTTTGATTAATGTCATAAACGCTGCTGCTGCTCTTGGATATGGACTCCGTTTATTTTATTTCAAAGATTCATAAAACTCTTACAAAAACATCTCTTTTCATGGTCATGGACTCTTCTCATGTTGCATGTGTTATGCATTGTGCTTTTGCATCTGACATCTTGTATTTTATCAGAACCTGGTATTATGTACTCTTTTCTTTTGCTTTCAAATATGGGTCCTAACAGTTTTTCTGAGGGGGAAAAGAAGAAAACTTATTCAAATGCACTCAGAGATCTCTGGTTTAAAATTTCAGATTTTTAGGACTTCACAGTTGGTTTTCTTTCAGACTCTTAGTTGCTTTATATGCTTAATTGAGTCTAATTTCCATAATACGCTTCTTATGGTCAAAAAAAAGAAAAAAAGGATTTTCATCTGTTAGGGGCAGAGAGGGGTGAATCTTTAATGATCAGACTGTTAGTTGTGTCTCTCTGTCCTTGAATTGGAATGAACAGCCACTGGATGGCTTTTCAATTAAGGGTGTTTTATCTTTTAGGACCTTCTGGTTGTTCTTTTATTCAATTAAGACTTCCCAGATAACATTATGGCTGAGGCAATAAAGCTATAGCATTTTTAAATTATTAAAGGCTATAATATACTGCCTTACTTATTACTAGATTGGGTATCTCCAATGATGAGGATAAGATGATGATTCAAGGCTCCTTCTCCAAACCTGTTACAGACTGAAGTTAGGGAAGAAGATTCTTTGACTTTGCAACTCATAAAAACTTATTTTCAGTGCATTTTCTTTAATTGTCTTCTGTTTATTTCCATTATGGAAGAAAGTAGGACATCTTCTTGGAAGAGAATATACTACTTCCAAAATACCTTTGATTATCTGTTTAAATTAGTCTAAACTATTCATTCTATAGGAACTTGCTTATTAGATATGTATAAACAGTTCATAGTCTTTTTTTGTTTCAAAATAAATAAATAAATGTGGATAGAGGAGAGTAGTTCAGGCCAAAGCAAACTAAATCTTTGTGTGATTTTGATTGTTTTTCACTGAAGTAGAAAAGCTAGGGTGGGAAATTATGTCCTTTATGCAACTGAAATAAAATGAATGTAATAGAAGGGAAAATTTGCAAAACCATTGGAAAAAAGGGAGTTAATATTACAACAATTGCCTGCCCTTTTGTTTAGAAGTCTGAACTCTAGTGCAGAATTTGGATATGGGAAATGTAAGTTTAATTCTGTCCACTTCCTGAGGGGAATTTGAACTGGTAACTTTTAAAGAAAAAGCCTGGTACTATTCTGTGGGGAGATCTCAGAGGATGAGCAAGTTAATGTTTTCCTTAAAATACTGTATCATTCTGTATGAATAATTAAAAATACTTCAAAATCAACTTAGGTATTCTGTCTCTCAGGAACTGCAGAAGCCTTGTTCCCCTTGAAAGTTGTCTTTCTTAGCTAATGAACGTGCAGGTGCTTCACACAAAAGAAGCAGTTATGGAAGTAAGAGTCACTGATTATTTGCAAAACCATTTTATCTAGCTGTAAACATCCTCAGCCAAATTAATAGGCAAAAATGTGAATACCTGCTGAAATGTGCTGGGCCTAGTCTGCTTCAGAAACAAAGCCCCATTTCCAGGTTCACAGCATGGTAATTGCTGGTAGTCTGATTTTTGTCTCACTTCCAATGAAAGGGAGACTCGGAGTTTCCAGAGAGGTACTTAATATGGAAACATTTTTGTTATTTTTACAAAGATGTGCAATAAACTAATTATTTTGAAATACAAATATGTGATTTAAAGCAGATTAAGTCCCATATGTGTATATTTTTTGGGCGTAGGGCATCTCTGTCTCTGCACTATACTACACACATGAACAAGAGATAAGACACTTCCAACTTAGGAATTATTTTCATCATTAAACCAGCTGCCGCCTAAACAGAGGGGATAGATTTTCAGTAATCCATGTAAAATTGATAATGTCTTTTCCCAGTTATGTTACTGCTAAACATAAGTATTGTGGTTTGCAATATTTCAGGGTTGATGTTTTAGTTACAGTTTTTACAATCATTAAGTCTCATAATTCTAATGAAAATACTTAATTTCTGTTTTAGTCAAAAGGAATGCTGGCAGAAGGAAGCAGAATATATGAAAGAGGAAAAGAAAAAGCTAGAAGCGCAAAAAGAACAGGATGCTACAAAAATAAAGGCATATTCTGTGAGTAATTTTGTTGCTTTCATTTTTCAAAATACACAAAGCAGAGAGTTGAATACAATACTGTAATTTGTTAGATGGGGAAAATGTTGCAGGGAAAAAATGTTCAATTCAAATAAAATCGGAAGTGAAGTTGTTTATTGATTCATTAGTGCAATGTAAATAACTGGCCATCAGTGAATTTTACGTTCAGAATCAGTGTCAACAATACAAAAGATAAATCACGATATCAATACACCTAAAAATCTCTAAGCACCATTCAGTAATTTATCTCAAATATTTCTTATCCCACACATCCACATTCACACAGTTGCACTCACTGCCTGACTCCTTCAGTTTACCAGCACACACAGCCTTTCCTTGAGATTGCAAGTTCACTGCGTACACACACATCTTGTGTGTGCTCTGGGGTGCTGTGTAGCTGTGGAGTGCCCTGGTGTTACATGGACCTGTGCACCTCCCTGCAGTCTGCTAATCCAGGCTCTGGTCAGAAATCACTCCAAGAGCTCACATACACACACACAAGGTGGGAGTCCTGTTTGTTGCGCTTGTACCACCAGTCCCTTAGCTGGAGTGCTGAGGCTCATGGTGTCCAGCAGGGAGGAAGCACTCGCATCTGCACGGAGGATGCAGGGACAGTGGGGAAACTTCTGAAACTGAACTAGGATACGAGTCTTGCATTATAGCATTATAGAAGTTTTCATGCTTCTTTTATACTAATTTTAAATGTGACAACTTCTTTATTTCAAATTTCTCAGGTATTCTGTTAACACACTATATTTACACTACTTTCTTAACAGCAGTTGTTATCCATGCTGTTTAACTGGGAGGAGGACCATTGTAGGCACTTCCATGGAAAATACATTAATTTATACTAAGAATTAAGGTTATTACTTTGAATTACTTCTTTTTTATATGTACTTGTTAGTGTACATCTACCAGTATTGCATAAAAACAGGAAATAGAATAAAACTTTCTATTTTGTTTTACTTCCACCAAGATGAAATTCAATATTCTATTGAATTTTGAAAGTGAGAAAAGGCTTCTAAAATGGTGGTATTTCAAAGTTCCCAGAATGAATTGATGTGTGCGCCTAATCGTAGACATAGTGCAGTTTTAGATGGTTTGGGTGTCTTTGGGCACATACCAAAAGCTGCCAAATAGGACAGAAGACGTAAGGGACACACATGTCCTTTTAGAGAAGCAGACACAGGGCAAGGATGTTGCAAGGTGTTGAAAATGACTGCGGATGCCTGAGTTTAGACAGCTGAGTTTAACCCTTTTCTTCTGAGAGGTGACTGTAGTGATTTGTGGTCCTGCTTATAATCGTGTTCATGACTGTAGTTGTTTCACAATATAATTGTATCCTGAGGCAATTAAGCCTAAATATATTTCTAGAAAAGTGAAACTGAAATTGATTTGTGATGTTTCTACTGTGTTTAAAAACATAGGGTGTGGAGGGAGCACACACTGTCTTGATTAATTTGTTCAGTATCTTATTCTGCACAGTCACAGAAGTTGATTGTAGCAGGATTAATATATTTCTGGGATTTGTTTTTTAAATTACTTTAAAATGTAATGGCATTTTCTGATGTTAGCAGTGCCATCAAATTATTGCTGAGATCTTTTAAGGAATTACTTTTTCCCAATAGATTTGTTTCCAAAAACACATCCTATCCAAAGATAAGAAATACCTACTGTTATTTAGTATTATTTTTTGCTAGTATGGAGTTTTATGGAGAATTAGGTGAACATTTTCAGATTAAACATTTCACCAAAATTAATTTACTGTGAATGATCAATGAAAATGTGTTGCTTGCTCTTAAAATCTTAAGAAAACCAGGCTTCCTTCCTGAGCAGAAAAGCCAAATCTTTGCCAGTTGTCACGGAACAAGAGTTTTTTCATTACTTCAGGTTTCCGTGACTAGAATTTTTTCTAACTACTTGCTCATTCTTTTTTATTAGGCTTATAGGAATCTGGGACTTCAAGACTCCATTTTCTACTTCCTGTCCCCTTGGCAAACGATGTGTGCAACAGCACAGCTAAAATTCATGTGCGTTCTGTGACCTGAGTCACTGTAGTTCCCTCTTCCCTCTCTCTGCCCCTGCCTCAGATTTCTACACGCATGCAAACGTGTGCACACATATACACAAACACATGCATGTTTCTGTATGAGGGGTCCTGTGTTTACTTTGCAAATACTCGTTTGGTCCTCAAAGTAGGATGTTCTTAGTGTTTGTCAGGAACCCCAGGAATTATATTTGGTTTACAAAATTTTTCCAATACATTTGTTTTAATTACAGTAAAAGGGGGAAGACTGGTGACAAATAATGCAAATAATTGTTTTTGTTCTAAATTCTCAAAATATCAGCATTAAATAAAATTCCAAGTAGTCAGATATATTTAGCTTCTATTCCTCATGAACTAATGATTTTTAAGATTTATTTTTCCTTATACTAGAATATTGTATGCTTATGCATTTGTTGAGTGTGTTTATTTGTTTTATTAGCAAAAAACCTATTTCCAACAGACTGGCAGAATTTTTACACCTAGATAAAAGAAAGTACAAGAGAGCTTGCCTACCTAGTTGAGTTTTGCAATATTTCTTACAAGTTTCTTGTTAAAAAAATATTTTACAGAATTTACTCAGTGCACTTCAGCTGGATCCTAATGAAACAAAAAAAGTACTTGCAGAAAATAATAGAAAAATAACAGTTTTACAAGTTAATGAAAGGTCATTAAGAAGGCAGTACACCACTTTGCTTGAAACTGAACAGCATCTTAGAAAAGAAAATGAGAAACTAAAGGATGAAATAACACAAATGGAGACTGCAGTTAAAGGGAAGATTGGAGACTTGCAACGATTCAAGGTATAGTTTATAGTAGTAAGAATATACATTTTTGTTTTAATAATTTGGCAATAAATACAGGGTTTTTTTTTAATTGAGATAGTACTAGTTTCTTGTATGCATTACCCAAATGCTTGATAAATGCTGTTACAAATTGTGTCAAAATATTATTTGTATTTAAATAAGAATCATAATAGAAAAACTCTCAATTTTGTCCTTCTGAAGTTGCTTCAACAAGTTCTTTCATGTACTTTTTGGCCTTTCAGGTTGTTAGGGCCTGTATTAACACATCTGTATGAAGTAATTTTTGACAGTGCCTTATGTTTGAGAGGCAACTAGTGGCAAAATTACCCAGAGACTTGGAATACCCAAGAAATGTTGTCAGTGTTTATTGCAAGGAATTTATAAGGATGGACAGTAATTTAGTAAAATAAACCAGTGTCATATTTTAAATCATTATATTAAATGGTATTTTTTCCTGTGGAGTAGTTTTATCTTTTTTATTTAAATATCTAGCAGACCTTAGTAACCCATTGTGTTGATTATTTTCATAGGAAATGGCTAGTTTTAAGATTGCAGCTCTGCAAAAGGTGTTGGATGGTAGTGTGCCATTGTCTGAGCTAGAACTGGCCAATAAGCAGTATAATGCATTAACTGCTAAATACAGAGATATGTTGGAAAAAGATAATGTGCTCGTCCAACGGACAACAAGGATGGAACACATGGAGGTAATGTTTGCATTATGTTTGAGCCCTAAGGGAAAAAGCATCTCTGTACATTTGTTCTGTATTGTTTTTTATTTTCACTTAATAGAAAAATACAGAAGTCCCAATTGTAGAACTGCTGGTTACAACAGTTTCATAGTGGGTATGAGATATTTGAATCAGTCTTGCTATCAAAATTTAATTTGCTTACCTTGTATTTTTCGGTGGATTAAGACACATACACACAGTCCCAGATTTTATTTCAGTGGGTATAGATAAAAGCATTTTGTTCAGTTGTTTGGGTGGTTTTGGTTGTTCATTTTGTTGTTTGCTTGCTTGTTAGCTTTTTAAGTTAGGCTCTGGCTATGTTCCCTCACAAAGTATTTTTAGTTCTTTGACTACCAAACAAGGCCAACAAAAGGAATATTTGCTGTCATCTTCAGTTTTGGAGGTCGTAAGGAAAGTAGAATGAGTGTGAACACTTTCAAAAATTTGATATTAAAATACAGCATAGCAAAGACTACAATTTTTACTATTAAAAGGAAACTTACACTTTTCTCTTGCCATATATGTAGGTTTTGGGTTGCGCATAGGAGCAATCTGTTAGTTCAAAGGATTTTATAGATACTAAACGTCAAGTCTGCTACAGTTAAATAGTTTGCTGTTTCGTTGCAACTTTTTTACATACAGCATGAGAATATATCATTGAAGGCACAAATAAATGTATTGAATAAGGAACTGGAGATCACGAAAGAGAAACTTCACACTGTAGAACAGGCTTGGGAACAGATGACTAAACTGGGCAAGTATGATAGTTATATTGCAACATTAATAATCAAACAGTACATCCTGTTTAAAATTGGTGTATCTTAAAACACACACACAAAAGTCAAAATTACTTTGTATCCTTCATAACCAGTCTGAATTATTTTTGTGTGATTTTTATTTATTTATTTATTTGTTTCATTTAACTTACCTGTTTAACCAAAACTAAGTTTGCTGTTTTCCTCTGGAAACTGTTTCACAGTTTCTGGGGTTACTGGGTCCTGGGTTTAAAAGCTGAAACTTGTAAAGCAACAACACCTGATTTTACTTATTTGTTTATTTATTTATTTATTTAAATAAGAGGCAATCTTTTTTATTTGCTTCTCAGTTGGAATACTTCATAGGTTGTCAGGAAAATGATGTATTTTTCCTGGTTTCATGCTGGGTAACAAAGTATGTTTTCTTGATGCAGCTTCTATGTGTACAGTTTACATTCCCATTATTTAAGAAGAACTTATCCAAATATATTTCTTTTACAGATTTTAGATTTACCAGCTGAATTAAGGGAAAAGTGAAAGCCTGCACTGAAAGCAGTTATCAGTCTCAATAACTATAGTTGCATATATACCCATTTATAATTGATGATAGTATTTTATTCAAATTAGATACTCTTCAAACATGTAATAAGGCAAGAGATAATCATGCCTCCAGTTTAACAAAGTAATACAGTTGTTTTGATAAAGTTTATCTGACTGAGATAAAACTCAAGTTCTGTGTCATGGTGCAAATACTTGTTGTATTTGAATCAGCTTGTGTATTCCCTAATTTAAATATTTTTTTTATGTAGGGGATGACAATGCCATAGACAAGGTGACAAAAACAATAACCAACAGTGAGATTGTGTCCATTTCTAAGAAAATCACAATGTTGGAAATGAAGGAACTAAATGAAAGACAGAGAGCAGAACATTCGCAACGCATGTATGAACATTTAAGGAATACTGTAAAGCAAGTAGAAGAACGTAATTTTGAATTGGAAGCAAAATTTGCTGAGGTAGATCTTTCCACATTTAACAACAAAATGTTACACATCTTAAAAGCTTATTTTTCAGCTTCCCAAAAGTTATTAATTTATTTTGTATCACAGCTGAGAATAAGCATATGATGCAAAGTATAGCTGCCTTTAAGAGCTGCAATTTTGCATGCACAGAACCTTTGTAAAAAACGGAAGTAATTAATTTATATGTAGTTTATTTCAAACATTAATTAATCTCTGTAAAACACATGATGAGCATCTTGATAAATACTTTGCTAGTTTTTCAGCAAACTGTTAGAAAAAAGTCTGCCTTTGGCCTGTTGTTTCTTGTGTCTAATTCATATGATCCCATAATTTTCCCTTAATTACCAATAATTCAAAAACGTTAGACCTTTGCATCCCTTTTGGAAATGATAGTGTCGTTGTAGGCTGGCTGTGGTATGTCCTCTGTTATGTGCCATATATTATCTGTAATACAAGGAGTCATGTCCCATTGAAGCTGATGATCCTTATTATTGCTGTCATATCAGTCTTAATCTTGTAAGATTTTTTTACCCCACTACTTGTATTTGAAGTTTGTTCCATAAATCCATTATTTAATAGTAGGAAACTTTATTATAATTTCCAGTCTAAATTTAGTTTTAGGCAGTTGTATGCACAAGGGAAGGAAAATAATACTTTTGTTGACAGGAATGTTGATAGATTGTATTTGTTCCCCTTCCTGTCCTTTGCTAGAGTTTAGTCTAGCTATTTTAGATGGCTGTTATCTGACTCCCCATTTTTCTATTGTTTTAGTAGTGTTTGTTAAACTGTTCTGATTTTAATTAATCTGGGATGTGGAGAAACTGAAAATGTATAAAGCTTTTCAGCAGCAGTATTGTCAAAGCCTTTTCTGATGGCATCACCTCAAGTGATGTACCCTAGGATCACATTGTGCTTTTTATCTTTTGAATATATTATCTGTCGTCCAGTACATTTAAGTCTGCTGGTCTTCCTTTATTCTGATTTGATGAATTCCTAATGTCACATTTTTTTATTATTCATTCCTCTATGTATCCTTTTTTTCCTTATTTCTGTAGCTCTAGGACATACATTTTCTATTTCATATACTCTGTTGTCAGTGATCCTTAATGTGACATCATTGCTGTTTTGTTTTTTTTGAGGGAAGATATGTATAGATATAGATAGAAATATATAGATAACAAGATTATGCAAAGGTATTTAATGAAAGTTGTGATACCAGTTTAAGAACTGGTAACTAGAAGTCTACTCAAAATCTCCTCCTAAATTCACAAATTTACTTCAACACGACTGTTGATTTTCCAGATAGTATGCCTGAAGTACATCAAGTGCAGATAATGAGATACACCACGCTTTTTCTGTTTGTTTAGGAAATCAGTTGTTTTATGAAAGAGTGGTACCAGAGTAATCTGCCACATTTGTATTTACTACAGTAATTCCTGAGGTTTCTTTGTGTTGCTGACTGCTTTTCAGTTATCAGTCTTTTTTTACTCTTTGCTTTCAGTTGAAACAGTGGTTACTCAATATTTCATAACCAACTTTAAAAATCAGGCTGCTTGAAAGAACAGCAATTATGAAAGCTCTTTTTAGAAGGAACAAAAGAACTACATTGTCATGACTGTTGGCACTTATAGCCTGTATTTATGTTACCAATACTGATATACTAAGCAATATATAAATATATAGGTAAGACTGTTCATTTCCTAAAGACTTTACAGCCTGTTTTTTTTCCTTATTTTAGTTTAAGAGCAAGTTGTTATAGTAACAGTTTTAAGAAAATGTACTAATAAAAGTTATGTTTAATTTAGAATACTGTTTTGCATGGACCTGTGTGACCGTTCCTATGTGTATGCAGTGCTGAAAAAAAAAAAAGTGTTTTCAAGCAGAGAGGAAATTGTTTTTTGAACACAGCTGAACACTGTTTTGTAATGACTAGAAAAGATACTTTTGCATGGCAGAGTTGGGAGCAGTTGTGTGCTTAGGATACCATTTTGTTTCTGGTTTTGTTTCCTTTTAAGCTTACCAAAATCAACCTTGAGGCACAGAAAGTGGAACAGGAACTAAGAGATGAACTGTCAAAGAGTGTAAGTAAAGCAGTAAGTGATGCAGATAGACGACAAATCATGGACCTAGAGAAGCGTGAGATGGAGCTCAAGATTGAAGTATCGAAGTAAGTGAAGTAACAAATTCTGAATGCAGTATGTTCAGAAGCATGCAAAAAATTAGGCTATATAGGCTATGTAATATGCTACTTATGTATAGTTAACAGATAATTTTCAATGCCCAATTTTTTTGGCATTTATATATGCCAGGTTTGGAATTGAAAATTAAGCATCTAATTCATGACTCTAAAGAAATCAACTTGCTTCATTTTGATTTGAACAAGGAATTAAGTGCTGGCCTGGATAGACATGGCTAAATGTGCACTTAGATACCTATTGCTAGCATTTTTAAACTAATTAATTAAGGTTTATTTTGTTTCTGTGCCACATCCTCCCTTAAATGTATGACAATCTTATAAAAGAAACTGGAAAGCAGTGCTTACTTTGGAAGAGTCATAGATATCTTAAAGATAAAACTGCAGGGGGGTGGGTAGCCACTTATTTTAAGGAGGTTAACTTTGTATGCATAAATTGAAAAACTGGCTTTTTTAGATATGTTATAATGGACATTTGTCTTTGAGTAAATAATATAATCCTGTTACATTCTGACATGGTTTAGCTCGGGATTTGCTATTAGACCAGTGACAATAATCCTCTCAATCGCCTCCCTGTCCCACCAAGATAGGGAAAGGCAAGAGATAAGCAGAGAGACTTCCCTTATTGAAAACTAAACTAGATAGCTTTAATTAAATACTAATGATAAAAGAAAATATGTACAAATATATACAAATATGTTCAGGAATGTGCAAAACCCCTATTGCCTCCTTCTGCCACCCAGCAACTCCCCTGACACTCTCCTGCGCCATGAGCAGTTCTGAAATGTCCCAGACCGCTGCTGGAGCAGACAGGAGCTGAGGGGAGAGTTAGGCAGGTCAGGAATACATGAGCCTAGGGATCAACAATGATGGATAGATGGAGTCCTCCCTGGACATCAGCCATGATCAGAAGAGAAGGGAAGAAGCAGGAAGGGGCTTGACTTCTGTGATCCTTGACCTTACTCTGAGCTTACATAGATACATGGAATGGAATACTTTGGTCAATTTTG
Source organism: Apus apus (assembly GCF_020740795.1). Classification (NCBI taxonomy): domain Eukaryota; kingdom Metazoa; phylum Chordata; class Aves; order Apodiformes; family Apodidae; genus Apus; species Apus apus. The sequence goes on from NC_067282.1 coordinate 161,410,895, forward strand.
CTGTCCATCTAGTCCACTCCTCCCTATGGGAAGGCTGCAGATGTGACTCTTCTGCTCCAGTAGTATCGGAGGCTGCAGAGCAAAGTGTCCTTGATGTCTCGGTAGAAAATAAACATTCCAGCATTATCAGTCCACTAGGTGAAAAACTTGCTGCTAGTTAAAAGAGAGCTCACTGAAGAAAAAGAAATCAGTAAAAAGAAAATTGGCTTCATCCTGGCCCAAACCAGGATATATTCCTAAAACAGCACGGTCTGTAGGGATATTTGCAGTGAATTTGACACTGAAAATGAGTTACTAGACTTGGTGAAGCAGAGAAAGGAACTGAGAATGAAACTTGTATGCATTTAAGTCCTGAAGTGGGAGAGAAGTAGAGAACAAAGATGCTTAGTTCAGGTAAAAACCATGGAATTGTTTTCCTGGACTAAGTTATTGCTGGAAAACTTACATGTAACTTACAGAAAAATGTCCTGTGAAGAAACTGAGAGGCAATACAGAAGTATTTTCATAAAAAGGACTCTGAGTAGTAGAATATGCTGAAAAGAACAAAGTCTTCAAATGTTTTGATATGAGGAAACATAGTAAGCATCTTTTCTTAGCATTTTCTATGTAGAAAAACTTAATAGGTTATTCAGTGACTGAATCGGTTTCAAGTGACACAATACTCTTGTTTTCCCTGCAAGGTTAAGAGAACTGTCTGATGTAGCAAAAATGCAAGTTGAAGCTCTGGAGGCACGGCAGCAATACAGAGATAAAGAAGTGGAATATCTTAGAATGCAAATTTTAGACTACCAGGTAAAATTCAACCGTTATTAACATTGCTGTTTGGATTTTTTTCCATGAAGTGAGAAGAAATGAAATAACTTTACAGTGAATTAGGAAACTACAAAAGCATTCAGAAGGATCTTAGCAGGCTGGTCCTTGTAGTTGCCATACTGTTTCAAGAATTCTACATTGCTTTAATTATTCCCTTCTCCATGTTTTCCATTTCTAGCTGTACAGCTGTTATAGATCCTGAGTTTTTTTCCATGTTATTTAGGTAATATTTATTCCTATATGATTGTTGGCTCATGTCAGTATTTAAATATAATATCAGGAAAGTTTGATTGTTTTTTTACAAGACAAGCAAGACTTGTAAATCATGAAGATTTGCAATAGAATTGTTATATTGCTTTGTTATTAGCTGAAATAATTTCTTTCCTGTTCTAGAATGGTTTGAATCCCTAAATGGGACACTTTGGTCAGCTTTCACATTACCTTATTTTCTAAGATCAGGTATACATGTCTTCCTCATTTACATTTTGGAAAGATACAATTTTTAAGATCACTGTCTGAAAAGGTGTACTACTAAAATGTGGCTGTAGAAGCAGTAGTGGAAAAATAAAAAGCTAGTTTTAGAGGGTAATTCTTGCTCTTATCTATGGAATAAAATGCATGCAATATATAAAATATAAAAAAATAGCTTGTTTATATATGCATTGCATTAAACAAAATCAAAATGAAAAATAAATTTGTGCTATATATTTTGTTCTTAGGCACAGTCAGATGAAAAAGCAGTTATTGCAAAACTGCATCAACATATCACAGCCCTTCAAGGTAGTGAATCTGTTGCTGTAAGCAAACTGGAGACACTTAAATCAAAACTACAAAAGATGGAGATCCAGAATCTACGTTTAGAGCAGAAGCTTGATGAGAGAGAGCAAGCCTTATATTTTGCCCGACTGGAAGGAAGAAATAGAGCCAAACATCTACAACAGACAGTTCAGTCTTTGCGGCGACAGTTTAGTGGTGCTCTGCCTTTAGCTCAGCAAGAAAAATTCTCTCAAACAATGATTCAGTTACAGAATGACAAACTGAAGATCCTGGAAGAAGTTCAGTATGCCCAGCAGGAGCGTCGAATTGCAGAAAACAGAGCATTAGAGATGGAGTTAAAACAAAAAAGTTTAGAAGAGTTAATAAGTGCATTGAAGGATACAAGAGGAGCTCAGAAGGTTTGCTATTTTACAGCTTTGTTCATCTGATCTGCATTTAAATTACACTTAAATTTAGCTTGTTCCCTAAAAGTCTGTTTTAATGTAGAGCTTAATATTTTCAAAATATTTTTGGTTAGAACATGGTAGCTATCTTTTATCCCTTATTTTAAAAAAGCAATACATCATTAGTTATTTGCCCTGTAAAAGTCAGTGCAATCAGATTTACTAATTTTCTTTTGTGTCCAATTAAGTGGTATAGGAAGTAGAGGCTAACTATGAATTTGGTTATGTTAAATTGAATTAAATTATGAAGTTAATTTAATTATGAATTTAATTAAATTAAACACGGAGTAGCATACTGAAGTTCTGTTCCATGAGCTGGCATTGAAACCTTCACTACAAATCCATGTCAATCCAGGGGCAATAATTGAGGCAGTGTGGTCAGAAATGTTATTATATTCATGTAATTCTATTTAATCATATTTTGCTATCGTAAACAATGTTGCCTTGAAATTTGCATAAGACTTCTTCACCTATCTTTCAGATCACTGGGTATCAGATAACATGGCTAAAGATGACTGCATGTAAGCAGTGGTTGTAGCTCTCTTGGCACATTTTAGTTTTAACCAAGTTTTCAAATATTTTTCTGGTGCATTTTGACAGAAATAAGTCTGTTATTTTTATTACATGGGCCGTTCTAAATACATAGAGTTTTTCATGGTTTTGAAAACCTTTTACGGTTTTAGAAAAGTCAGCCAAACTTCTTGCATGCCTTTTTTGTTCAGTCTGGACAGATGCATGGATTATAGCTTAGTTAGGTCATTTGAAAATTATTTGCAATGCACTTCTGTTAGTGTAGGGGAAACTCTCCAGTTGTCTGCTGTGCTTTTCAGTCATTCCTCTTGCAGTTTCATGCCACTGCCAGGCCTCCTCACTCAAGAAGTGGAGAAGCTTAAAAAGGCAGAACCTCTTTCTTCCTGTTGGTTGGATATATTGCCATATTGCCTCAAAGTTAGAGAGTGTAGCTTCATATAGTTGCCCTGTGGGCTTGGCAAATACAATTCTGTGTATCATTCATTATTAGGTAATTGAATGGCATATGAAGATGCAGGAACTCCACCTGCAGGAACTTAAACTGAACCGAGAGTTAGTCAAGCAAAAGGAAGAGGTGAAGTACTTGCGTAATATAATTTCTGAATATGAATGTACAATCAATAATCTGGAAGAAGAAATTGTACAGCAGAACAAGGTATGTATTTCTGCATGCTATTATAAAAACAGCCTATTTCTTATTTCACTGAGAAATTTTAAAAAGGAAGACTTCCTAGTAAGTTTTTAACACAGATAGTTCCATAATTCTTTTTAATAGCACATTTAAGTATTTTATGTTTTGGTGTGTATATATATATATTTTTTTTTTTCCTACATTGGTTATAAAATTCCCATTGCCTTCAATAAATAAAACACCTTTATCAAACATTTGTTACAGTTTCATGAAGAAAGGCAAATGGCTTGGGACCAGAGGGAAGTAGAACTTCAGCGCCAATTAGACCTATATGATCATCAACAAAATGAAATACTTAGTACAGCACTAAAGGTACATGCACTGAATTAACTAAAAATAGACTCATAAGAACATTTTTTGGAGCTGTCAGATTACATGAATTTGAATCTCTCTGTGCAGTTAGAAGAGGCTACAGGATCAGTTCCAGACCCTAGTTTGCCACTCCCACAACAACTTGAATTTGCTTTGAGAAAGATTCAGGAGCATATTCGAACAATCCTGGAAATGAGGGCAACCTGCAAATCCCTGGAGGAGGTAATTAAATGCACAGATTATCATATAAAGGGTGAAAGTTTGTATTTCTGTGCCCTTTACATTTTTTTATATAATGCATATCTTCTTACAAACGTCACTCAGATGTGTCAAATCTCTTAGAAGTATAAAACACAGCAAAAATGTAAATTAAATAATCATACCATGATTAAAATGAAATATTTTTCCATTGAAAGAAATAGGGAAAATATTTTAGTATTTCAGAACGTTCATTTTGTAGGATAAGATAATCTTGCTGTACGAAATTCAGTTGACTATAGTTAGTTAAATATAGCGAGTGTTACATTACATTTAACAAGTAGTATAGCAAAATCTTTTTTTCATGGATTGCTGAATTGAAATGCTGCTACAGAAGATATGTTTTGATTCTCAAGAGATTTGAAAACCACCATCTTCTTAATTTGGTAGTACAAAATAAGTTGCAAAAGCATCTTGTGGCAAGCAAATAATACACAAAGACATGGTAGTGATATCTGGGACTCTTTTATCCAATATTAATCCCGTAGGGCCAGAACTGAGTGCAAAATGTTTTGTGTTTATATGTTCATTTAAATAAATCTTTCTGGTACATTTTTTAAAAAGTAAGATTTTTTGTAGTGTTTGAATTTTGGAAATGCAACAATCATTTTTCATTGTAGAAATTACAAGAAAAGGAAACTGCTCTATGGAAAGCTGAACAAAATGTTTTATCAAGAGACAAAGTTATAAATGAAATGAGACTTCGATTACCTGCAACATCAGAAAGAGAGAAGATCATGGCTGAATTAGGCAAACAAGAAGATGATCGAGAGCACAATCATGCCATAAAAATTGCTCGTCAAAGTATTGCAAATATGCAAGCAAGATTAAACCATAAGGAGGAAGTGTTAAAAAGATACCAGCATTTGCTTGCTAAAGCAAGAGAGGTAGTTGAACTTTGTGCATATTTTTCTTCCATTTTTAGTTGTTTCTTTGTGTATCTTATTGCTACTGAAATCTTAAAAAGTTTCTCACTTCAGAGGTAACAGAGCAGAGACAATTAGTAATTTTTTTATGTAGAAGTTCAAGTCAAGAGGGTATGTATATGATATCTCTCTAGGAATGAAATTAATGTGAAAGGAAGAAAATGAAAAATTTGCTTTGAGAAGTGGCCTCAGTATTTTGTATATTTATATGGGATTTTCCAGTACTTGCACCAATGATCTAAGAACTGCATCTTGTCGTGAACTTGGAAGCTACAGGAAAGGTGTGCATTTATGGAAAATACACTACTTAAAGCATATTTTAAATTAAAGCAAATTTTAAAGGATAAACAGTGTATCTGAGCGTACTTTATATTATGTAATCTTAGATTATTCTTTATACCCTTAAAGCATTTGTTAAAGCCTATATTATATCTAAGAGGTACTTGAAGACTAAACATATATCAGTTTTAGTGTGTTTGGATCAGGAGCACATTTCCGAAGCAGACTTCCTATCATCTTCATTTACTGTTCTTTGATTAACATGTGTAGCTGTTTCTTCTGGGAGAAATGAAGGGTTTTTGTTTGGAACAAAACCAGAAGATGCAGTCTAAAAATGAGCCTTCTGTGCTCTGTCTGCTAACAGACATACAATCCACAGGATCATGCTGTAGTCCAAAGTAAATAGACCTCAACAGTACATAGTATTGATATCGCTATAATCCAAAGTAAATAGACCTCAACAGTACATAGTATTGATATCACTATCCATATTGATAGTCATAGTTGGTGTGGACCAATACCAACTCTTCTGTTCTCCAGCTCATGTCCTTTTGCAACATACTACTTGCTATCTAGCTTAAACTGCAACCATAGTTGTTGGTTTTTTATTTTCCAATAGTGTTAAAAAGGAAAAAAAAATAAAATAATTTATTATAGTAAGAAGAGAAGAATTTTTTAAACTGCCAGAATTAGGGGAAAATTTGGGGAGCAATACTGACCAATGAGTGACCAATCAACATGTGAACGTACTGTAGTTTCATGACTTTCTGGAATAGTGTACATCACTAGAGTTGTATTTTTATTTTGAACTAACAGGAACAAGAGGAAATAGCAAAGAAGCATGAGGAAGAGCTTAGAGTTCTACACCAGAAGTTAAATCTGCATACGGACAATTCCCTTAATAAATTCAAACAGACTGCTTTGGTAAGTTATGTGTATTTATGGGATTAGTGAAATTGTTCCCAAAAATTTTAAATTGTTGCTGAAAAGAACAGTTTTGCAGTCAAAAGAGAGTAAGAAATTATTACAGGAACAATAAATGGATGTTTGATACAGAATTACTGTATTATTCTTGAGAGAATTTTCAAGAGATGGATTAGAAGTTAAATGTAGAAAGCAAAAGTTGCCACCTCAATATATATGAACATTTTTCATACAATCCTAAATTATGGAGACTTCTAGGAGAGGGATATTTTGTTTTCCGTTCTTCTCATTCAATCTTTAGTAATGTTAAACTAACCCATTTCAATACAAATTTTCTCTTGACACTTTATGAAAAGGTGAAACCTGTATAGAACTGATTATCTATGGAGCATTAGATGCACAAAGTTCCTTACAACCAGTGTTATTGCTTTCTGTGTGGACTAAGAAACACATCTCAATAAATAAACGTTAGATATTAATGCTTGGTTATGTTCAGGGTTCAGTTTAAAATGCATTTTACCTTTGATTTAAAGCTTAAAATATCACATGCATTTCTTCTGTTTTACAGGAGTTAATGAAAAAGACTTCTTTATCACACTCCAACAACAATCATTTTCTCCGCTTAGCTGAAATGGAGCAAACTGTAGCAGAGCAGGATAATTCTCTTGCTTCACTGGTTGGAAAATTAAAGAAAACATCGGCTGATTTGGAGAAACAAAAACAAATTACTTTAATGAAAATCAAAGAGTTTGAGACTATCAGAGCCCAGTAAGTTTTTATCCTGTTACAAGTAAGTCAAAATTGAACTGGATCAGATCAATTATGTATTGCTGCTACAACACTGGTCTATCAAAATCAAACACATTTTTTGCTGAATTTAAGATTTGGCTGAAAAAACTATATCAAAAGAGTTAACTATGGTTGGTAATTGTAAATTATTTTAAATCTGTAGACCTTCATTGGGACTAAAATTGAAAAACTGTGGCCTGGAAAAATGCCTTTCAGTTCTTAGCTTTGTGCCATTCAATGTAAAAGAAAGTACTCAAGAAGTCTTGGTGTGAGAGTTGTCGAAGCTACTTTGATACTTGCTGGTTTGTGGTTTGTGTTGGTTTTTTCCATTTGGGCTTGTTGCCTAAAAAATTTAAACTCATTAGAATTTAACCACTGCTTAAAAAAAGAAAAGTACGATGCTTTCTTTACCTTTTAGGGCCAGGAATTATCATGAACAGTGCTCTAATGTAATTTTGCTGATCTTGAGTAATTTTCTTATTCCATGAAGGTGTTCCTTGTTTTGTCAGTCTTTTTTCAGTGTTTCCAAATCTGTGTGTCATTTGCTTTAACAATCATAAAAACTACAACATTGTGCCCTTTGTTATTTATTTAGAGTTTGCTAACTTAATTATTGCGGTGTACCCTATTAATGCTTATTTTTTATTAGCCTTCAGGAAAAGCACACAGTTGATACAGAACAACTCAAAGATGAAGCAAATGAATTGAGGAACATGTTATCTCAGATGGAGAAGGAATTAGCCAATGTAAAAGCTGAATTAGAGGTCCAAAAAGAAGCAAATAATAAAGCACCCACAGCAACACTGAAAAACCTGGTGGAACAGCTGAAGACCCAGTTAGCCATAAAAGAAAAGCAACAGAAAGTTAGTCAACAAAAATGAATCCCTATATCACATGAATGTTTAATGTTGCTTAATGCTTAAGAATTTTATGTATAGCACAGCAGGAGGTAGAATATGATTGCATAATATAACATAGTAAAATATAATTGCCTTTTCTTGTTTTGTAGTGTTCATATTAGCAGCTTCTTCACTTAAAAGAACTTGAATTTTTTCTTTTCAGGCTTTGAGCAAAGCACTTCTGGAACTCCGAGCAGAAATGACTGCTAATGCTGAACAGCAGATTATTTCTGCTGCATCACAAAAAGAGGCATATATGAATGTCCAGGAGATTGTTGACAGAGAAACAAAGGGGCTTACTGTGAGTGCTAGGCAATAAAATTGTAGTGGGTTGTTGTATTGTGGGTAATCCTGATGTTGGGGTTATGCTGTTTTGTTTGTTTGCTCTCTTTTAGGCACAGATAGAGGAATTAAATAATCAGATTACAAAACTTACAGATAACCTTAAAATAAGTAAAACCAAGGAGAGTTCTTTGTCTGATGAAAGGGATGAGTTGAACCAAGAACTTCAGAGGAAACAAAAAGCATTTGCTAAAATGTTGAGAGAAAAAAATGAAATGGAAAAAGAAAATGAAGAACTGAAGAAACGGATTAGGAGGCTAAGCAGTAGCATTCAGGTAGAAGTTATTTTTAAAAATATGTGTTTGATCTTGGTCAGTTTTCTGCATAGATGTGTTGGGTTTGGGTGGAAAGATTAAGTTTATTTGGCAGGCATTGAGACTTAACACTTGATTAAAAAATTTGTATTTGCTCATCAGCTGGGTTACATGTGAGCTCTTAGTTTTTGCTGTTGGAAGCATGCCTCAGATAAAAGGAAGAGACTTAAAAACACTTGCTACTTGATACATGGTTGAAAGAGTCTGAGGAGTTGAATTACCACTTTCAAAGCTTCTTTGAAAAAATCAATTTTGTCATCTTCCTTGTTGTGCTTATTTCCGCTTCCAGAAGACAGGTAAAATATTTACAGTAGAATTGTCTAAATATTTTTTAATTCAGCTAATTGGTGCTGATTATTCAGTTTAGAATACAGCTATATTTCAATCCTTCAATAATTTAAATAGACTTTTAAAAAGGTTATTTAGGCTGTAACTAATTCTACCAATTGGAATGAAATTTCTTTTTTTTTGAGTGGAGAAAAATACTTAGGTAGTGATCACTATACTTTGTAAGTTTGTAAAAGTTTGTAATTTTTCAGAGCAAAGCTGATGAACAAAATCTGATAGATGCATTTCAGAAAAAAATTAAAAAATTGGAAAGTGAACTTGAGAAGAAGTGTGAAGAAACAGAAAAAAAAGGTGTAAGAGAAGACAAGGTATGTGATATTTAGATCACAGCTTTGAAACATTATCAGCCTAGGTCTAGGCAGTTCAGCTCTCCCTGTTGCCTCTAAAAAAAACAGCCAACCAATCAACCAACCAAGAAAACCTGATCAGAAGAAAAGCAGTTTCATGACTGTGACTTCTTCATTCTCCTATGCTCTTTGCTACTGCTCTTGTTGCGTTGTACTGGTATATTAATCTTTTCTTACCCTTTTTGTGGTATTATCCATTACAAATCTTAGAAAACTAAGATTTTATAGGTAGTGAAAGTGCTTAAATAAGTGCTATCAAATGTGCATTTGCAAAATCAGTGCCATGATAAAAACATGAAGTACTTAGGAGCAAAACTGGGAATCCTAAAAGGGATTATGTCTGTTTAAGTGTAAAAGAACACATTGCACTAATATCTGTAATCTCATCACTCCCTTTTTTGTAAAATTAGTATTAAAAGCTAAGGAAGAATTTAGTAGTAGCATTAACTTCATCAGCTTTATATACCAGTCACAAAGGCATACTGAAGGTATCCAGCTGGGCCTGCAATTTACCTTACAGTAAGTAAGGTAAATAATCTATGCCTCCTGTGGCTTCATGTTTTAAATTGATATAATTATTGATTTTCTGACATGTTTGATAATTTTGCTATAAGAGAAAAATTCAAAGATAATACATAATTTGTTTATGTGCTTCACAGTCTTCCAAGGAGGAAATAATTAGGTGGGAAGAAGGTAAAAAATGGCAAATCAGAATGGAAGGATTGCGGAACAAACTAAGGGAAAAGGAAAAAGAAGCAGATGCTTTAGCCAAACAGTTGAATACATTGAAAGAAGTGTATTCCAAGTGAGTTCGTTTTAACAGATTCAGCTACAAAATGATGGCATAGGGAAATCTGTTTGCCATGTAATAAGTTTTTGTAAGACTAATGTCTAGAATTTGACATTGCTACTAAGTTTAAAAGGATTAGTTAATTTTCAAGCAGCAGGCTACTCCACTATTATCCTTCATTTCACTTGTAGAAGCCAACAAACTTCATTAGAAGAAACTGTCTCCGAATAAAAGTAATTTATGTCCTTTATTATGCTTCTTTTATGTAGCATTCTGTTATTCCCATGCTTCATGAAGACAGGCTGTTGCTCACTGCTGTGTTGTTTAATCAGCTTGCTACAAGTGGATACTGTGCTACTTGCTACATGTAGCGCCGCTGCAGTACTGAGGGTTCTAGGAGTACAAGAGGGAACTCTTAAAAAAAAAAATAAACATGCACAAACCCTCTGCAAATGTTACATTTATTTCAGTACACTCAAGGCAGTATTTTACTGATTAAAAATGCAGAAGAGAAAGGTAATGGTGATAGTAGCTGTTAGATTGTAGTTTGAAACTGCTTCAGAATAGCATTTATTCTTAGCAAGTCTTGTATGCGTTTCACAGAAAACACAGGCATGTGGTTTATGATGTGCATGATACTGACTTAAGGCTCGTTGCTTTTTTAAGGTGGTATTTTTTTTTTTTTTGTAAAGCTGTACTGTCTATAAGGCAATTGTCTTAAAACAGAAAGGGGAGTGTGGTTTAATGAGCAAATAAACTGCAAATGTAGATTCTTTGAGATAGAAAAGGAAAGGAAGTTAGCAAATACAGTTTTAAATGTAAATTTACTGGATGTTGCAGGAATGAAAAAGAGAAGATTGCTCTGCAGAAGAAACTGAAAACTACAGGTGTCACTGTTGACCATGTTGTTGGACTAAGAGCCTCAGAGACTGAAAAAGAACTGGAAGAACTAAGAAAACGGAATCTAGATTTAGAAAATGAAATTGCTCACATGAGGTGAGAGGCATTTTTAAAGAATCTGTAAAAACTAAAACATCTAAATGAGAAAAAAAAAATCTGTGGAACGAGCTAGATAGTCTCTATTAGACCAAGTGATTCAATAAGGGAAAAAAACCCAGGAATTTCAGAAATCCTTCTTTGAGTCTGAAAAGCAAATTTAAAGCTAATTGGGAGCAACTGTGCATGTTCACAGAATATGTAGCAGTGGTTCATTGTTCTAAAAAGCTGTAAAAAAGATCTGGCTCCTGTTGTGTAAAATTATAATTACAATTTAGATTGGTGAAAGAAAAATTTAGAGTTGCTGAAACTGCTAAGTTGTAGTTAGGGAGTGTTTTGTAATTTATCACAGTGGATAGTATACCTGAGTAATAGAAGCTGTAGACATCTCAAAAGAGCAGATTCCTTTTGCCCCAAAGTAAGTACTTCTGATTCATGTGGATTAGTTGAAATAGTGTATATGGCTAACAATTATTTAGAATAACTAACCCAGTAATACTAGAAAATCCAGTCTTGTAATCCAAGCATGTTTTTAATGCATTAATAGCTTGTTTGTTTGATTGTTTGCTTTGGCTTGATAACATTTTTTTATGTAGAACACAGCAAGCAATCCCACGAGATTCTGTTGTAGAAGAATTACATTTGAAAAATCAATACCTCCAGGAAAAACTTCATGCATTACAGAGACAATATTCGAGAGAAACATATTCTAGACCCTCGGTAAGTTAATAATATAACAGTATTACCTAAAGGAATCACACCTACCTAACAAAAATACTGGTTATCCATTTGGTATTCTGTCATTTAGCTTGTTTTATTTCAAATTACAGTATTCTTGAGCAGGATATGAAATACTCAGCTTTTAGTGTTTTTACAAAACACAACAAAACAAATCCAAAAACCCCTAAATTAGAGCTTCTTTGTTCTACAGGTAGAAGCTGAAATAGTCAGCATCCTATCATGTGGAGAAATAAGTGATAACGTATTTTTAAACATGAGTCTACAACTGAGAGGGACCACTTTTATATTTAATATTGATTGAAAGTTTGGTATACAGAGAGTTTGGGAAAATACTGAGCTGGATTTCAGTTACATTAGGTGTTTTTCTTGTGTTTTGATTTTTAGAAGGTTCTATTGTATTGCAAAGATTGCATTATTGGGTTTTCTTCATCTTCCAAAATAGATTTAGCAGTACATTCTAGGTTCTTTTCTGTTTTACTTTATTGTCTTCTGCTTTTCTTTCATGCTTCATTCTGTCTTCAACTTGAATCAGAGTACATGTAACCAAACTGAACTGACCAAGTCTGTTCCTATCAGTATCAGTAAACAAAAGTATCTGAAGTCCCTTCAAAAGAAATCTGTTTCAAACAGGGATGAAATCAATCATAAGACTAATCATAGCATTACTGATGGCAATGAAATAGATGGAGAAGCAGATATGCAAACATGCATCATGCACAATGAAGGCCTTGAAGCTACTGCAGATGGAAGCACAGAAGTGGCTCCTGAAGAGCATCCTGAAGATAGTGAGGAATGCAAGGATGACGATGTATCTAGAGATGGATTGAAAAATGAAAATATAGCTGGAGCTGAGGAAGAGAACTGCAGTGAAGAAGAAAATACAACCCAACCTGAAAATGGAAAACTGAATGAGGAATTTGAAGGGGAGAGGAAGCAAGAAATAGTCAAGCAATCAAATGTTGATGAAGAAAGGGTAGAAGAACCTTATACTGAGAGAACGAGCTGCAATCAGTCTGATTCAGCGGAACCTTCTAATCAAGCTAATGACTATGAAGCAGAAAAAATAAATGTGAACAATGAAATGAATCCACAGACTGCAGAAGATAAACATGAGACTTACCAAAGTGGTACAGAGGGGGTTGAAACAGCCCCAGAATTTTGTGACATGCCTGAGGTTTGATACTGTAGCGGTTCTCTAGCATTTCTGTATAAGCAATGTAGAAATAGAATAGTCTGATCTTGATAATGGGAGTGGTTTCCTCTACATGGTCTGCAGGAATACTGAAGTAGTCGCCAAGGGGTCCATAAATCAAACCTTGCTCTTTCATGATAAGTATGCATGTCAGCTCACAACTAAGCTACTGTCAATTCTAAAATTTTGGTCCTGAAAGTTTACAAATAAGCACAGTGATACAGGCAGCTAGTTGATGACCTTCATTCTTTAAGAGATTTATGACGCATTATTAACTAAGAAAAAATATGCTTTATTGAAGCAAATACTTTATTCTTGTTATTTTTAGTGATGAATTTGTGGATTCTATGGTTAATTTCATCGTTATCTAAGTGAAACCTGCTGATTATTATATCATCAAAAGGTTTTACTCTTTACTAGTCAGGCATTACAATTTACCATTTATTTATGACTGCAATTGGCAATATAAGGCATGCAAGGCACTCTTTTATGTAACAGAAATTACAAGCCTCCATAGATAAAGACTTAAGATTGTAGGAACTAACAGCCAAAGAACTAGAATGACATACTACTCTTCCTGACTTGCTCTGTAATTTGTTTGACTTCAGTGGAATTCCTGATGCCATGTGTACTATTGAACAAAGATAGCGGACTATGTCCTTAAAATTAGATGCTATTCCCAGGTACAGTGTCCCGGCTTACTACTCTCGGTAGCTTTCTTGCCTTTTAGACTTTGAGATTTATTTCTAACCAATAGTTTGAGAGTTAATTTTTGTTTGAAAAAAATTTTACTGGTGTATATACTGATTTGTAAACTTCCCTGAAAGGTAAAGCACATTTAGAAAACGTAAGAGGAGTTAAAAATCAGAGCAAATGAGATAAAAACTGGTAATAAAACTGGTGATAGAATCCATTTTATTTCTGTGAAAAATACTGATTTTCTGTTGCTCTTTACCAGCTACAGCTGATACAATGAATAGTGTATTAACACTTAATAACAATTTTTTTCCTCTTCATTTTCTCAAGACATCAGGAATAGGTTCAGATGATCAATATCGACGAGAACAAGAGATTTTAAAGGAAAATTTAAGATTGTCATCTGAAAATGTTGAGCTAAGATTCCAGCTAGAGCAGGCCAATAAAGATTTGCCAAGACTAAAGGTGACATCTTTTTAACTTTAGTCCCCTTTCCCCTGACACTGGCTAGGGGATTGCTTAAAAATAAAAGGATATCTTTTCTTTAAACATTGTCTTTAATATTTTTATGCAAGATGAGAAGGTTGAATTATGAACAAATGTCATTGCAATGCAAAATGGCTTTCTCTTTACATTTGTCAAAGTAAACCAACTATAATTTTGTTACCATTCACCTCAATCTGAAATCTAAATAAGCTGCTTATTACTTTGTTTTTTTAGGACCAAGTAAGTGACTTAAAAGAAATGTGTGAACTCCTCAAAAAAGAGAAAGCAGATGTTGAACGCAAGTTGGGTGCCATTAGAGGGGTGAGTATTCTATTTTTCATCATAATCAAATGAAACTGAAATATGAAAAAAAAATATTTTATTAAAGCTACATTGTTATATAAAAATGAAAATTATAGTAATATATTTATGTAAGTATGTAATACACTTAGAGCATTATGATTTAAAAGATAAGATTTTTATTTGATCCAGATGTTAGAAAGTGTAAGTTACTGAAGTTTTTTGTTGTGCTATGCAAGATGACACAATTTTACCCTAGCTACTGTCTGCTACTTTAATAGAGCAATATTTCAGAAGTTATAGCTTCAGCAACACCCAGTATTTCTCTTGCCACTAAAATGTCAAACTCTTTGTGTGACCTTTTAAAGGAATGAGATGTAATAAAAGCTCTTAAGTGCCTTCCTAGGTCTTCCAGCATAAAAGGAGAATAGGTTTTACTTCTGGGTACCTGGAAAAGATTGTGTAGTTGCCATTCTTTTATTTGTATCTTGCACGGACTGCTTGTGTAGTACTTGGATAAGGAAATTCAGTTTATAAAACTGTTTCATGCAAAGACTCTAACGAGGCAGAAAATTTGGAACCTTGCTCCTTCTTCAGGTACCAAGATCTGACAGAGGTTTGCCTTCACCTCTGCTGCATACCAGCATAAACCCCCTAATCCCTACAGTTATTTCAGAGAAAAAAGAATAAATAATTTTTACTTCCCAAACTTGGTTGCTATTTAAGTAGGGCTCCAGGGAGTAAAACCTTCTCTATTTTTCACTGTACTGTGCTCCCAGCTTGTGCAGAAAAAAAAGGTACTTCATGGGCCTAGAACTATCAACAGCAAAATCTTTAAATTATTATTGCTGAGGAAAACAGTCACTACAAAGACTAGAAGAAATGTATTTGAACGCCCTTTAACATATTTTCTGCCTCCTAAATGAACATAGTGAAAGAAGAAAAATAAAAAGTAGTACTTTGGTTTATTTTCCTAATGTTTCAGTTTAGTTCAAAGAGTACAGCAGATTTTCAGACTTACTGCAGCTTTCTTGGGTAGCAGAAAATGAAGGAGCTGGTATGTTGACTTTGGGAATGAGTACATAATTTTAGAGAGCTAAGTATGCAAGAAACTTTACGGTTCAAGTCACACCAAAATATAACATATTTTTAATAAATAAAAATTGCAGTGGGAAAATAAGTGATAAAGTAAGATTTGGGGTATCTCAGAATGTTAACATGAACTGTTCACTTCCTTTTACTTTTTTTTTTCTTCCCTCTCTATAGGCTGGTAGAAGTGGAAAGACAATCCCAGAATTGGAAAAAACAGTTGGTCTGATGAAAAAGGTTGTAGAGAGAGTCCAAAGAGAAAATGAAGATCTCAAAAAAGCTCCAGCTGTGGTTTCTAATGAGAAGTTACTTGGTCTTGAACAGAAAAATGAGAGGCTAAAGGTAATGATTTATCTCCAATAACCATATTTAGATAGCACTTTATGCAAGTTACTAGGAAAATGGAGCAGTGACCCTGTTGTTGACACTGACTGGTACAAAAGTGCTTTTAAAAATACCAAATACGAAACATGTAGAATACAAAAGCAGAACTTCACTTAGCATAACATACTGCATGATGTAAGTAAAAGTACTCTGTACCTTAAGGATACATTTAAATATGTAATGTTGTGTTCACTGTGCTAGGTAGCAGTAACTATGCAGTACTTTAAACATGCAAATCTGAAATTTTCTAAGAAATGTTTATGTTTTAAAAAACCATTTGATATTTAGTCTGAAATGGAAAAAATGAAACTTCACCTGGAGGAGCAGCTGAGTATGCATTATGAATCTAAAACCAAAGGAATGGACAAACTCATTACTGAAAATGAGAAGCTGCGTAAAGAACTTAAAAAGGTACAATAATTGTAAGGCACCCCTTTATTTTCATTACTTTCTGGTTGTGGCAAGTATCCTTTTTTTGGGGGGGGGTTTAATAGTTGATGTGGAATGGACACTTTTCTAAGCACTGATACGACCCAATTTTTATGGAATGTGGAGAGGAGACATCCAAGGAGTAGCCCAACATAGAATTCGGAAGTTGTGCTAGGTAGTGATCTTGGATGCACTGTTTTCCTCTAAATCAGCACTGACCCTATCTCACCATAATTTTGGATAAACCTATGTTATATGTGAGGTTAAGTATTTCATAAACTTTTGGTTTTATTTAATATTAGGAAGCTGATAGCGGAGAGAAGCTACGAATAGCGAAGAATAACTTGGAGATATTAAATGAGAAGTTAAATGTACAGCTGGAGGAAACCACAAAGAGGCTAAATTTGGCTGAGAGCCAGTTAGACAGAGCTGACAGCAGAAGTTGGAAGTTTGTTGTTGCAGCAAGGTAGGAATTGAGAATGAAGTAAGGAAGACTGATTAATTTTCTTTCCTCTTTTAAAGATAGTTTTATACTAGTCACATTTTATTTTATTATTCCATATTAGTATGTAGAATCAGTACACATCTCTGATAACCAGGAGAGATCTAGTGTCCTTACGTACTGGCCTTGTTAGCTGCTTCCAGCCAGTTACTTATCCCCCTTCAGCTGTAGACTTCTGGATAGTTCTGAAAAATGAAGCATTTTGTGTTCCTTACTACTTAAATGTATTGTATTTGTGCTTTGTGGAATAATGGCAGCTATTTTTACTCAACACACAAAGTATTTCAATACCTTTACCACAGGGGTGAAACAAAAACTGGAAGCCAGCAACCTGCATTTTCCAACTTGGCTGTATTTGAACCTACATTTAACCATGTGAACATGCCGACTGTGTTAGAAAACCCACTGGAATTTCTATACTCCTTAGGATATGTAGGCATTGATAGATTCTTCATGTGTGTTCTGAAGGCCCTAAAAGCTTAACTGCAGCCAGTGTACTGATTCTGTTAGCTGTAGAAGAAGGGAAAAAAACATATTTTAAAATAACTGAATAAATACCTCAGTTGATATACTTGAAATAAGATTTATCAATAAATGGCCATTGCGATTTTTTGTTCCATAGTTTATATTCTAAAATATTTTAATTACTTAAAAAAAAATTCTAAAATTGTTTTATATTCCAGATTAACTAATAATCAAGTAGAGAAAGAAAAAGCTGAACTAGCTCACCAGGCAGAGGATAAGCAGCAACTACTCACAAATACAAGCGAAGGTCCTGCAATTGGTAATAATTTTCAGTACCTAAAATAAAGATCTTGTATTTCGGGCCTAACTACTTTGACTTAATATGTGTGTGCAAAATGATAATAAATCTACAGAATTATTTGAATTATATTAATGCCAGACTAGTGCAAACTGGAGCAGACTAAGGCCTTGGATTTTTGAGTATTTATACAAGCTTTTAATAGAGAAGTGTTAGTCAAAATCTCCATAATTAATTATCTTGAACCAAGAGGTTGTAATCTTTGTAAAATTGCCCTTTTTAAGAAGATACATACCTCACACCACCATTTCCTTTATAAACATAAAAAGACTGCTTGTAAGATGTCAGTCATTCATTGAAAACCTTTTGGCTACCCCTTTTGCTTTGGGTTCCAAGCTGCCTATGAATGAGTGTCTAATTCCAGATACCAGCTCTATGAACAATTTAACACTTAGCAGGCGTCAGTCCCACGGGAAAAGCAGAATGCTATGGAGCAGCATGCTGCCATGTGACTGGGGAAAAAAATAAAATTTAACCCTCTTAAAATTATTTATATAATTAACAAGATCCTTATGCTACTTTATTTCAAAGTTTTGTGCATTTAACTCAGAGAAACTGTACATGTATTTCTCAGAAGTATGCTAACAGACTGGTCACTGGGGCACTACATTCGATTACAGGCATTAGACACCACCATCTAGTTTGTAGAAGAACTTAGGAAAAGCCCAGAAGACTTGAATTTTTGATGGTTCTTGATCCCATTTGGGTTTACGCACTTGAAATGTTTCAGTTTTCAGGAGATGCAGGATTACTGTACTAAGATTCCTAATGTAATTGATTTTCATTACCTTAAGTTTTGTGACAAATTATCATTATTTTTGCAGGACATAATGAAATTGTAGAGAAGGATAAAAATGACCAGTTAATGACAGAAGTAGCTGATCTTCAGACACAGCTGAAAACTGCAGAGTTGGAAAACCAGCAACTAAAGGTAAGTTGCAAGGATCATCCTAGGCAAGATAATGAGCAAAACTGTAAGCTGTTTAGTATCTAAACTAATATTTAATGACAAAGTAAATTTCTAAATATTATGTTTATGGAGCCTATTTTGCTATTAGTGAGTTTGCTGTTCATAGATTTTCTTAAAAAAAAAAAAAAAAGGCAAAAAAAGCTGTTGTTGGACATGTATTTTTTAAAGTTCTGGATACAGGTGGTACTCTTTTATTCTTTTTAATAGGAGGAAACAAAAAAGCTGAGAAGAGAACTAGAAAAATTTGACCCTTCCATTTTTGAAGAAATTGAGGATCTGAAATACAACTACAATGAAGAAATAAAGAAAAATATCATCTTAGAAGACAGATTAAAGCAGCTTTCTGAAGAGCATGGCATTCAAGTGGGTAGTCCAGGCAATGTTTCTGTTGATTAGGCCAGTGCTTAGTATCCTCAGTATAGACAGTGAAAGTAAATTCTGGGACATTTACTGATTTGTCTGTTTTTATCTTGGAATGATACAAGTCTATTAAAGTTACAACAGTTTGGCACATAGGTAAGAGTGCATAATTGGATTAGTCAACAGGTTATGGTATTTATATACACCAGTAAAAGTGAGTTTTACATCTGCCAACCCCTCTACAATGTTATATTTTCATTTAGAACAGTAATTTGGATAATATACAGGTGTCACATGGAGTTGAAACCTTGGACTTATCCTAAGAGTTGACAAACTTAAAATATGCTAAGTTCCACATTTACAAGAATATTTAATTTGTTCTTGCTATCTTTTGTGATCATATTTCTTAACTATGGACTCAGGGTCAGTGTGCTAGATGTCTGTTCTTTTATCACTGGTTATTTTTACCTTCAGTTTAGAAAATCTAGGAACAAAAAAAGTTACAGTGTTTCAGCCAAACTACTGGTATTTTTCTAGATAACTGATTTTTCATTTTGTATATTTTATATAACTGAATGTATACATTTATAGCACAGATAAAATAAAGCCAACTCAAACAATCACAGTCTCACCTTTATTATTCATATGCCATCTTACTTAATATGCCCTTGATGAAGTTTCCTAATTGAGATAGTCTGAAAATTGAGATAGTCTGAAAATTGAGTACTATTAAACCAAGTCACATCTGTCTCCAGTTACTAAGGATCTCCAAAATAGAACTAGTATACTTTCTCTTATTGACACCTTTTGTCCCAAACTAGTGGAAGTACCTGTAGGATATAGCTTAATTAGGTTTTCAGCTCAAGCATAATGCTTCAGCTTACCAGTTAAATAATACAGTGAAAAGTCTTCCCCCAAAATAAATTGTTATAACTTCCAAAAAAAATTTATCAAATTTCAGAAATAATTCTGGTCCCACCTGAAGTTTGTCCTATACTGTTAAGAAACAACTAGATCCTAAATCTAAATCCTACGTATAACAGTATCACAGTAATTATAGTTACAGACGTGCAACTTATGGAACTTTTACAGTTGATTGCATTAATTAGGGAAGATATTAGGACCAGCCAGTGTTAAGACAACATACTTCTTACACTTAATTATAACAGTTTCCAGAAATGTGCTCAGAAGTTAACGATTTTTCAGAACTGAAAATAAATATTCTGAAAGCTAGATCTCTGCTCTAGATGTCAGATCTCCTGCTATATAAAATTAGGCATTTAGGAAAAACTTAAAATGGCACAGTACCTAGGCTGCTGCCTAAGCTAGAAGAATTTGTAAAGAGTTCCATGGTAGACACAAGTAAGTGGAATGCAGCACATAAAAAAATTAACTTAGAAGAGAAAAATAATTTCAAGCATCAAACTTGATATCTTGGAGTCTGTCAAATCTTTGACCATCCAAGTTTGAAAAGTGGTGAAACAAACTCTTTGGTTCAAAGTCACAGTCATATTTAGTTCTATTAAAAGAAATGACAACAGGCTGAGAATTAAGGTATGTCTCTGCAAGTGGCCAGCGTAAACCAAGATGATGGCGATGGAGCTAAAATAAAAAGAAATAGGATTAGTTTAGAGGTTTTGATATAGTAGCCAAACAGTTGCCAACTTGGGACCTGTGAGTACTCTAATTCTAGGATTAGGGCACTTGTAACTGTTAATCAATTATCTCAGTAACATGAGTAATAACGAAGTGTAAAAGGCAAACCAGACCCAATGTCTCCTCTACACTTCAGAAATAATATGAACTTGTTCTGTAAGTCAACATTACAATAAATGATATTTTAAATAAAAGAACTAAGCTTTAAAATGTTGATTCCTATTCAGAGAGGCAAGAAAATCTTATTTTTATGTTCTGAATTACTTAATTAGCATAGCATAGATAATAAAAGTTTAATATGTTGTCATTTTAGTGATTTACTGTCTTGACTAATTCTACTGTCACCTGATTTGCTAGAAGAACATTTACTACCAAAGAATTTAGGTAACAAGTAAAAAAAGTGAACACCTCACAATACTTTACATATTATGAATTACTGTAGTTTCCCACATGTTCATCTACATATTTACCTTGATTAAAGATCCATCATGGCAGTGCCACACAATTCCTTCAACCTTACCCTCACTGCAGCCTTCAAACCAAGACAGTATGTCATTTTGTTTCAAAGCAGGTGGATTCTTTATTTCAAATGCTCCATGTGGTACAAGAAGATGTACAGGCTGCTTCTTGCTTCCTAATCCTAGGTTAAAAGAAATAAAAATCTTCCTGCTAGTTACATGTGATAACTTAAGATTTTCCTCATTTTTGTTATTACAGCTATCTTAAAATCACTCTATAAATGCAGACTTCCGTTAAGATACTACAGCATTGTTCTGCCTTTAAGAGAACTTCTAAGAAACAAATGTAGCTGTCTCCTCATGAAACTTTTTTATTTATATAAAATAAACACAACAAAGTTTTATACAGTTGTCTGCTTTGTCCTTGTGGCCACATCCTCAGTTATGATAAAGCTACTTAGCTGAATTCTTCATGATTCAGATCATGATCCTTAGCACAGGCATGTTAGTTCCTGAAAACGTGGCTTATTTTCTTACGAATATGGATTAATACTTAAGCCAGGCTGTTAACAAATGCATTGCCTCTTCACTGACTGTTCAACATAAATCCTCATCTAAAAATGCAGCTATTAGATTTTTTTGTTGTTGTTGTTGCAGTTCCTTTACATTCTGAGATAATGTTGAGACCACGTACTACTCTTTCTCGTATCCATCCTTGCAAGTTATCCTAATAGCAAAGCTCACAAATTAGAACTCACTTGTTTTCATACGTAATTGTTTTTTCATTATAAGGCCTTTGACTGGAGAAGCCACAGTCAAAATTTAGCTTGCTTTTCCTTTAAAAATGTTAATAATATTTACAAATTGCAAATTATTGCTAACTCTAGAGACTCAACAAAAATTGGCTGAATAGAATTTTCTACTTTAATAGAATAAGCCACATCAGAAGAGCAAGTAAAAAATAAAGTCAAGAAAAGGCACCAACAAACAATCTTTAAAGTATTTAAATATTTTAATAGTAATATCTACTATTTAATAATATTTACGGGGAAGGGGAAGAGAAGGCAAGGCTCTGGGGAGACCTTATAGCAGCCTTCCAGTACCTGAAGGGGCCTACAGGAAAGCTGGGGAGGGACTCTTCACCAGAGAGGGTAGTGATGGGACAAGGGGTAATGATTTTAAGCTGGAAGAGGGGAGCTTTAGGTTAGACATCAGAAAGAAATTCTTCACCATGAAGGTAATAAGGTGCTGGAATAGGTTGCCCACGAACATTGTTGATGCCCCCTCTCTGGAGGTGTTTAGGCCTGGTTGGATGAGCCCTTGTGCAGCCTGGTCTAATGGGAGGTATCCCTGCTTGTGGCAGGGAGGTTGGAACCTCATGATCTTTAAGGTCCCTTCCAACCTTAACCATTCTATGATTCTAAAAAACTTTCCCAGTCAGAATATTTTTGGAAGACTAAAGCAAAGTATTTTTATAGTAACTCTAAAGAAAATGCAGGTGGACAGAGGCTCATCGACATAAACAGTCTCATGATAACTCAGCTTTTTTAAGTGGGCATTTTTGGCTGAGTGTTCTTTGAGCTAGCCCTTTCCTTTCTAAAAAGATTACACTGCTAGATTACTTTTTAAAACTTATAAAGTACATAGTTTTCACTCAAAAATATCACTAAATAAAATGTATTTAAGAACAGCCATACAAACTTACCATATGGATTTGCATTGATGTTAGTCCCAACAAGCTCCAATGTTTGTTCTAAAATTTCTGATAATGGCACTGGACTGATTTGCAGAAGCCCTGGGTCAGCGTGGTAGTTCAATACCAGGGCTATTTCAGCCTCATAATTTACAACAGATGAATGCCAGCAATACTGCTTACTATTCTTCTCCACAGGCACCCAACCTATGAGAAAACATTGCGTTTTATGAAAATAACTATCTGAGGTTATCATACGTGTACTAGATTACTACACATGTGTACATGGATTAAAAAAAACCCATACAGTTAACTACAGACAGAAAGACTAACAAGAAAAACCACATCACAAACCAGAGAAAAGACAAAAACAAAAGCAAAAACTATGCCTTCAGCTAAAGCCCTCTAAGTCTCTAGAGCAAACCACAATTATTTTCAATGCATCAGAAGAACAAAGCCTTTCTGGAGAGTGAAGGAATTACATTTCAAATATGTTAACTAGTACTTTTAACTCTGGAACTATTCTAATTCACTTTAAAAATGGACCATCACCCCCATTTTACCTGTGCTGCAGCATAGGTACCTGGCATATGTCCATTTTCATCAGGCAATGGATTTCCATCAGAGAATTCTATGTCTTTTGCTGGGATCCAAGTATCTGGAACAGGCTTGAAATCCTCCTCAACGTTCCAAATAAATTCTAGACATATAAATGTGACAATTTTTGGCAAACTATTAGCCCATGTTACATTTTTTCATCTTTCAATGCAAGTATTTCAATACTGTTGATCTAAACCTTGTTTTACAGACAGTAGTCCCAGTTACTTTGTATAAGCATCAATATTAGGTACACTGAAGCAGTCTACAATCCAGAGGGTTTAAAGAATAGTAGTCCTTAAGTTGTTTAAGGGTTCAAAACTAACAAAGATTTAAAAACAGCTACCTAAATAGCCAACATTAAACTAGAGCAAGAGAAGCAGAATAGAATGGACTACTTCAGTTGGCAGATACCTTTATCAATCACCTAGTCCACCTGTCTGACCATGAGTTAAAGCATGTTACTTAAGGGCATTGTCCAAATGTCTCACACAATGACAGGCTTAGGACATTGACCACCTCTAGGAATCCTGTTGCAGTGTTTCACCACCCTCTCAGTGAAGAAATGTTTTCTGATGTCCAGCCTAAACCTCCCCTGGTGCAGCTGTGAACCATTCCCACACATCCTATCTCTGGATCCCAGGGAGAAGAGATCAGAACCTCCCTCACCAGCAGCAAGTCCAGGAGGGCATCTTTCCTACTTGGCTCACTGAGTACCTGTGACAAGAAGTTATCTCCTACAACTTGAAGAATTTCCAAGACCTGTTCATCACATCAGGGTAATATTCCCAACTGATGGCTGGGAAGTTGAAATCTCCCACAAGAACCAGGGCTATCAATCCATAAATTTCTCTTCCTTGCCTACAGAGTAACTCATCAATGCTCATACCCTGGCTGGGTGAGTGGTAGCAGACACTCCAAAATCTCCTTCATTTTTCCATTCCCTTAATCCTCAAATAAATCATCACTAACTGTGATGTCTGTCCTGCCTATTCCTCCTGAACAGCCTGTGGACTTCCATCCCAGCACTCTCCCTAACGGTGGGTTTCATTCCATTAAGTCTTACTAGTACCAATGATACCATAGCTCTGGGAGCTGACCAACGCTTCCAGTTCATCCTGTTTGCTTCTCATACTGTGTGTGTTGGGGTACAAGCATTTCAGGTAGGCTCCTGAGCCCTCCCTGCTCCCAGAAGCAGTATGAATGCTCTCACTCTCCAGTGATGCCATCCCAACCTTTGGCTTCCCTACTGCAGTCCTTCCCCCACTAATTCTAGTTTAAATCTCTCTTGAAGTAGAGTTAAGAGTGACATTAAAAAAATTGGAGCAGGATCACTGACATTTCCTGTGTTAAACTAGAAGTGGTTTTCCAACAGGATAACTTAACAACGCCAAAAAAGAAGGAAAGACATCTCCACTAACCTTTGCAATCTTCCAATGAATACAAGAAACGTTTAAACCTTTTTTCAGCTTGTTTGTTGGGTTTTCGATCCAGCCTGGCCCATAGATACGGTTGCCCTAGAGTTTCCAAAGGAATAAAACCAGAAGTTTACTAGGGTAACCCTGCAGACTAGTGAAATAATCTACATAAAAGGCAAGACTTGAGTTCTTATTTATCACTAGAGACACTGTATATCAAAATACATTATTTAAAATCATAAATTAATTACTGTTTTGCATCTAAGTATCTGACTGTAGAATCTGGCCTAGTTTCATACAGTTTCCTTATGAGTTCAGCTAAAGGCAAGAACCGCAGGGATGCAATGAAGCGGTCTTTTAATTTCCTTGCAACTTCCGTACTTCTTTTAATCCTTCCCAAAGAACTCAGACACTGTATTAAATTCTAGTGTGCAAGGAAGATGTACTTATAAAAAATATTAAAACTGGAACAGTTTCCTGATTGACATGTTCACTTTAACCATACTTCATGTATTTTGGAGAGTAAAATCTATAACAACTTTATAAACACCTCCTATGTTTACAGTAACTATTCCTTTGTAGTCAAGACATATAAAGACAGTTGAATTCCCAACAGCTGTAATCCAGTAGATGATAAAAGGGGAAAACTAAATAAAACAAGGCTTCTAATCAGCATGAGAAATTTGCATACGGATCTTCCTTATTACCTTTATAGGTAGTTACGTAACAGCAGGTTCCATCCACCTTTTCAGTAGGAATTGCATTGTATATATCTGCCTCTAACGCCTTTCCATTTATAGTTTCAGTTGCCAAAACTTTAAATGGCTGAAAAGAAGACAGATATTTTAAACCCTCATCACGGCTACGTGCTGACTTGTTCTCATATGGATTCTTGCACTTTACATTTAGCCTCTGTAAGTCAAATAATACATACTACATTGCTGATTTCTAATACTATCAAATACACCTTTGTTTCTTCAAGACATGACAGCCTGGAAAATGCTCTAAGGCAAAAGGACAATCTATTTGAAAGTTCTCTCCCTCTTTTTCATTCTTGATTAGTATGTAGAGATGACTTTGTATTCCCCTTTACATAGCACATATCAACTAAAAGGGTTTCAGTCCAACACTGCAAAATTTTGAGATGTGCCTTCCCATATTACAATGGCAATAGAAATTAATCATGACTGTGTGCTCCAAGCTTGCAATTTGAAGCTGAAAGTCAATTGTACCGTGTTAGTGCAATACACGGACCAGTGGAATGCCAACTGCCAAAAGTATCTTGGTGTTAAATACTCAGCATCAGTGTTGTCAACTGAACATTTTTCTAATTAAAAAGTGCAAAGAAGTAAGTGATCCAGGGGTCTGACACAAATACACAGCCACAACTAGTCCAAGTTTCTGGGACTTCTATAGCTCAGGCTTCTGTAACAGTTCCACTGCAAACACGCAATCAGTTGTGCTTTGATAAAAGTATTTTCCTGTATTATCATCACTCCTCCCTCCTCTTTCCCCAGTCAATTCTGACAACTAAGCTGGTCACTATGTCTTCTGCTAGCAAAACACAAAGCAAGTTCTTAACTTGCAAAAGTCTTGTAACAGAGTTCGGAATCCATAAAATGAGAACTTTCTACATGATTTTTTTACATCACATTCTGGTTTATATTTTATTAATCAAGATCTGTAACCACAGCATACACGAAGATTTTTTTTTTTAAGGATATATATGAAACAAAATGTTCAAGGTAGTGAAAAAACATACCCATTGGTTTTCCCACCTCCCCTTTTTTCCCTAGCAGTCATAACCCCCCCATATTACCCTTGCCTGCAGTCTGAAAAACAAACAAAAATACCATATACCGGTTCCAGATCTAATACCCTGTGATTTTTTTCTCTATGAAGGAACAATGTAGAGAGGTACCCTTATATGACCATTAATGATCAAGAAGATGTTGGTACTCTGAGTTGAACAATTAAGTTACTGAGATTTTGGCAATCATTTCAGCTCTTCCACCCACAAGTCAAACACCAATGGGACAAAGTCACCCAGATGGATTCAAGTTCACTATGCAGCTGATGGGTGGGCACTGCTAATAAAATTGGGAAACACAAACTAGAAGTTTACAGCTAAACAGGCAAATGACCACCCTAGTCTAACCTAACACTGCCTTTTACATCTTGGGAACAAATAACTTTGACTGAGCACCATTACTTTCACCTTGGTAAGTATTCCACGCTTTACAGCCTCAAATGAGTTCTTCTGTCTTAAGCTTGATATTCCTTTGATCACACACAAATACCCCCCAAAAAACCAACCACCCAACAAACAACCAAAAAAGGACAAGTTCATTTTTTCCCCACAAGGCTCACAAGTAGGTCGGCAGGACGGTTTTACTCAAGCTTACAGTACAGTCATGTTGGGGTGGCCTCATTCTTTGTCATGACTACTCCCTGCATTTACAGAAAGCAAACACGTCGGAGTGAACGCCAAAATATCATAAATAGGAAAAAAGTGGGACAGAGCTGAAACGGCTCCCAAACCACCTTTTTACTCCGTATTTAAGGAGGGGGACCCTTTGGAAACTTCTACCGTGCGTTTCACTCCAGATCTGCAGCGAAACGTCTCGCCACTCGGGTATCCCCTACCCGTAAGCGGGCCGGGCCAGGCCCCGCGGGTCTGACACGGCATCGCTGCCTCTGCCCCTGCGCCGGCCGGCGCTGCCTCCCGTGGCCCAGAGACTCCCCCCAGGCCTGGCCCCGGCCCCGGCCCCGGCCCCGGCCCCGGCCCCACGGCGGAATCTGCGGCCCCTTCTGCCTCCCTGTGCCCGACCCTGTGCCGCCCCGGACACCTGGCGCTCTCGCTTGGCCGACGGCTCCTCCTTCACCTCGGTCACGAACAGACACGGCACCTTCCGCTGCACCGCGCCCCGGCGCCTCATGGCCCCCGCCGCCGCCGCGGGCCCAGCGCCGAGCCACAACGGCGCCTGCACCGCTCCCGCCCGCAGTGCAAGACGGGAAAGGGAGGCCGTGGCCGCCAGCCCGCCCGGCCTTCCGTGACGCACCTGTAGGCCGGGAACGGCAGGGCGCGGCCGCCTGTCTGCAGCAGCGCCCAGCGGGGCGGAACTCCTCCGGCCCGGCCCGGCCCGGCCCGGCCCGGCCGCAGGCCCGGGGCAGCTCCGCTTCCCTCCCGCCGTGGCAGGGCCGCCCCGCTCCAGCTGTGCTCGGCGCCGGCTCAGGCGGCCGCCTGGTGGCCCGGACCCTCGCCGCGGGAACGGCCATCAGGCTTCGGGGGAGCTGTACGCCCGGCCGGGCCTTTCCTCATGTGATTGGTGCTGCTTTCCACGGTGCCACACGGCCGGGTCTGCGGCATGGATGTCGTGGCCCCAGGCTGTGGGTACCTCTTTGTGTCTGACCTTGCCTCCATCAGGACAGCTGGCTCCAGTTACCCGAGCTCCCTGCCGTGGTGGACATCCTTTGAATCTGTGCTGGGTTAACCCCGGCTGGGTGCCAGATGACCACCAAGCCAGCTCGACAAGGAAGATAAAATACAACAAAAGGCTTCTAGACCAAGATAAGGACAGGGAAAGACCACTCACCCCATTACTGTCGCGGGCAAAACAGACTTGACTCAGGGAAATTCATTTATTACCAGTGAAACCCAAGTACAGTAATGAAACCTAAATCTTGAAACGCCTTACCTTTCCCTTACCCATCCCTTCTTCCCAGGCTCAGCTTCACTCCTGATACTCCTCTACCTCCTTCCCCAAAGCAGCACAGGAGGACAGGGAATGGGGACTGCAATCAATTCATCACACATTGTCTTTGCTGCTCCTTCCTCCTCACAGTCTTCCTCTACTCCAGCGTTGGGTCCCTCCCAGAGGAGTCAGTCCTCCACAAACTTCTCCAATGTAACTCCTTCCCACAGGCTGTAGCTCTTGACAAACTGCTTCAGCACGGGTCCTTCCTGCAAGAACAGACTGCTCCAGCACGGCAGCTCAGAAGTCCTGCCAGCAAACCTGCTCCAGTGCAGGTTCTCCACAGGGTCAGCCTTCTTCAGGCACCAACTTGATCTGGTGTGTGGTACTCCAGGGGCTGCAGGTCAATATCTGCTCCACCATAAACCTCCATAGGCTGCAGGGGGACAGCCTGCCTCACCATGGCCTTCAACATGGGCTGCGGGGGAATCTCTGCTCTAGCACCTAGACCTTGGACTCTGCAGAGTTGTTTATCACACAAATTCTCACTCCTCTCTCCAGCTGCTATAGCCCAGCAGGTTTTTCTCCATCTTAAATATGTTATCCCAGATATGCTGCCACCATCACTGCAGGGCTTGGCCTTGGCCAGTAGCAGATCCATCTTGGAGTCAGTTGGCATTGGCTCAGTTGGACATGGGGGGAGCTTCTAGTAGCTTCTCACATAATCCTTCCTTATAGCCCCCCCACTACCCCAACCTTATCACGGAAACCCAATACAATGGCCAATGGGCTAGTCTCTTTTCAGAGTTGTCCTAGGATGAGGGGAAACAGCACCAAGTTGCAACACAGGAAGTTCCACCTCAACATGAGGAAAAACTTCTTTAATGTGAGGGTGACAGAGCACTGGAACAGGCTGCCCAGAGAGGTTGTGAAGTCTCGTTCTTTCAAGACCCGTCTGGATGTGTTCCTGTGTGATCTGCCCTAGGTGTTCCTACTGCAGCAAGGGTTTGGACTCGATCTTCAAAGGTCCCTTCCAAGCCCTACAATTCAATGATTCTACGATTCTATGACATGGGTCTATGGGAAAATAAGAAGTAATAAAGAAAACCAAGATTCCCAACAACAACAAAAACTGTAAAATTTGGAACCTTGTAATCCTTGTACAGGCTTGTCACACTTGGATTTTAAAACAAGTAAACAAATCTTTTGTTCCAATTCCCACTGGAAACATGAACTTGGCAGAAGAAAGTCACTTTGTTTCCAGACTAAAAAATGTACTTGAAGGGACTTGGTCCTTTCTACATTTATTTGCATTCCATTGGACTACAGTCAGTACAACTGACTATCCCTTGAGACAAGTTTGGATCTGAGGCCAAAGCTCATCTCATAGGCATTAATGCCTAAATCCCCAGTGCCAGAATGGATGCAGTAACTAAGAGCCCTACACACATCCCTTAGTTTTCACCAGGTGGAATATAAATATTTCTTTGAACGAAAAATTTATTTTGAAGGACTTTGTTTCAAATAACCAATTTTGCAGAAATTCAGGTAGCCCTTATAAGCAGAAATTATAAACATGGCCTATTAATTCAGAATCAATATAGTGTAATATACATATATGTATAACTATGACCTGCTGGACACACTGTTCTTAATGCATTCCAAGATACTATTGGCTCTCTTGGCCATGAGGGCACCTTGCTGTCCCATGGATAACTTCTATATATATAACACTATATAACCCCAAGGTCCTTCTCCATGGGGCTGCTTTCTAGCAGGTCAACCCCTGATCTATACTGGTGCATGGTGTTTTTTTCTCTCTATGTGCAGGTCTCTTGTTTAACCTCATTAGGTTCACCTTTGCCCAGCCCTTCAGTCTGTCTAGATCTCACTGAATGGCTGCACAGCCTTCAGGTGTATCAGCCAATCCTCTTAGAAATGTCCCTTAATAGTAAGGGAGTACTAGTGTAAGATTCACACTTGTACAGCAGATATCATTTGGGAGTGACCTGAATTATCCCCTTGTGCAGGAAAGGAAACTCAGCCACATGTCAATTAAGTGATTAATAGATTTTTTTTTTTCTTCCTCATGAAAAGTCTGCAGTACAGTAGGCAGACTGCTTTACTCCTGTTTTTATCTATGAACAGTTTTACATCATGAAAGCTCCATTGACTCCAGATAACTTTAAAGTTATCTGGAGCTTTATATAATCTTAAACATAACTTTAAATGGTCTAAAATACCAGCATGTGTTCCCGCAAAGTCTTAGCCGTATGTTCACAGCAGTACATTGTGTACTAAACCATTTACTCCAATTTTTGTGTTATATTTACGATACCTGAAATCTCTTTTCTCATGCAGCGAAAATACAGCAACATCTCCTGTCTCTGGGAAACACAACCCTCAGGTTGTATGAGGATCAGTTCTGCCTTCCATCATAGCAAACATGGCAATATAAATGGTTTTTGTTTGTTTTTTTTACCACCTAGTAACAATAAATAAAAATATTTTCTCAACTATTTGTACCTTAGTGTAAGTAAATTCACAAAAATGTTCTTCCAGTGCTTACTTCCAGGACCTGTGTAATCTATATTGAGGTCAAGAAATGTACCACAGCAATCAATCAGTTATGATTTGCTATCCCAGCAAGTTCTAGGCAAAGAAGGGAACTGTGCTGGCATTTGAACAGGGTTGCCATATTAATTTTTATATCTGTCTTGTTATGGATCTTCTCTAACTATCAGTGACATGAAAGATGAAAGTCACAAATGCTAATTTAGATTGCTAAAATCCATGGAATAAACATGTTGCTAGATTAAATCTCTCCAGTAGTGAAAAGGGTTAGAAGGGAGGTAATAATTTAAGAGAAATGAAAAGTAGCATGTGTGGTGGGGGCAGTATCTCTTGATAGAGCACAATGTGTTACATGGATTGGACACCTTTTGTATAGATAACATGAGATTACAGTGCTGTGTGTGCAGGTGTATTTCCAGTTCTTCATTTTCAATCAATTTTACATGCTTGAACACTGGAGGCAGGCTATTGAAGTACAGTAATAGTATGTAAGGCAGTACAATTATTTATGGCAAAACTCACCATTATAAATTGTTAGGTTTGTTTGTTTGTTTGTTTTTCTATAATTCTTTCTAAGAGAAGCTCATGTCTATCAGGAGTCCTGGTAGACAGCTGGAACCTGGAACAAGGTAAGAGTCCAGGGCAGGGGATGGTAAGAGTGCCAAGGCAGATGTCTGAAATTGGATGGAGGCAGGAGTGAGAGTGAGAGCAAGTCAGCATGACTTGTCATAGATGCATGAACAGGTGGACTAAAATTCAGTTGTTCATGGGCGTTATCTGCAAAGCTGGAGACAGGTGTCATAAGAGAAGTCCAGAAAGATCTCTAGTTAGAAGCAAAGAGCTTGTGTGCCTGAAATTTCCCCAGGAAAAGGTAGCCTGTCATATCTGAGCATGTTGAACCTAACTAACCACATAGGAGAAAAGCAGGAATTTGAGTGCAGTTTATGAGTGTCCAGTTAGTACAGTTCCCACATCAACTTGGTAGCTGGACCAATAGGGGATTTGCATGTGTGGTAAACTTAACTTCAGTAACAGCCTGGCTGCCTGCCTGCCCCCAGGTCAGTGGAGAAACCCCACCAATCTTTGTGCAAAACATTAACATATCACTAGTCCATTAGCTTATCTGGAGACAATGCAATAATTATCGCTGGTCCTGCAGAACAGATGGGAAAGGTAGAGGTACACCCATACCACCTACAGTTGGTCACCAGGTGCAATAATCACCAGTTCAGTATTGGAAGCAAAGTGTTAACTGCCTCTTCTGACCCCCTCACTAGGTCCCAGGGTGTGGTTTTCACAGCACAATGATCACTTTTAATGTCCCCTGAGGAACCACTGGGCATAACACCCAATGGAAAACAGATGATAATTCCCTACAATACACCAAACCATTAAAGGCCACTTGGTGTATTAAACACCCTGAAAACAATAGTAATAATGCCCCAGCATTTGCAAGGGAGCCTGGGAGAACTGTTTCATCAATTGCACACAGGGACCCAATTGGAATGGCCAAAGGAATTGGGAACCTCATGTAAAGAAATCACCAGTTTGGGACTGCTAGACAGAAAATCAATGCAAAAAAAATATAGACAAAATGTCACTCTTGTGGTTGGGAAGCTTTGATACAGAATGTTACTTTTGTATTAATAAAGTTAAAAGAAATTAGTCCCACCATCACTGCTTCGTCTCAAAGGTGAGTAGCTGTGGGATTTTCTGTTTTGTTTTGGTGTTGGTTTTTTGGTGGTTGTTTTTGGTTTGCGGGTTTTTTTAGTGTTGTTTTGATTAAATGTGGACAGATTGGTATAGACATTACAGAGAGAAATTCTTAAAGTGAAGAATGCATTTTACAAATTTTCAGATTAAAAAGGGGTAAGAGCATTTCAAACAAAAGGTGATCAGCATTTTTGTAATCAGAAGAACCATTACCATTTTCACTACCTTTCTTTTCAGCAGTAGCTGAGCCATATGTTGGGAAATGCTCCTAACAATCAGCTTGAAGCGAAGAGAATATTTTGAACCCAAATGTAGAACTATAGTAATACTTACATGTTATGTATAAACTGAAAATATTAACATTACTGTGCAATTAATAATTTGAATTAATTTAATAAAACTGGAATTAACAGAAAAAGAGTCTTTTCTGTTAATTTATAATAATGGTTTTTAACCAAACTTGACAGAAAATAATTAGTCATTAGGCAGCACACTGTGATGCAAAATCAACTGCCTAGTACAAAAGCATAATATTGCCTTGCACCTAGTGCTTTCACATGCAGAGCTAAAAAAGGGAGTTGTATTATGGATTAGTTTAATCTAAGAGCAATCAATGCCTTGGGGAAGATTTTCAAGGCAGGAACATTCACTTTATTTAAGGATGCCTGTGGAGGAATTGCATCATTTGGAAGATCCTGTGAGACTCATGGAAACACTGCAAATTACAAATTATCTTTGAAGTACTAGAGAGAGACTGTTTTTAATACAGGCTTGTATTTCAGGGGTGATGTATGGTTCACCTGATGCATTTGTTGATACTTCAGCTAATGTAACATTTAGCTCACATGCCAGACTGAGAGTCTTTCCTGAAATTGTAGCTGAAATTTTTCTACAGGCATATATACTTCAGGATCTTAAAATGCACAAAACTGCAGAAAAAAACAAATCACATGCAAAAATATGGTTTTAAGTTTAAAAACAATCCTTAAAGTAACCAATAGAAATTTTTACAATTCAGTCTTTTTAGTAAAAGTGATATCTTTCCCCACCTAGAAAATGTAAAATTTCTCTTAAAACTCCCCCAACTAAAAAGCTCAAGATTCTAGGCAATGTTGAGTAGGCTGAAGGAGCAGTTAATAGTTTTGTTTGAGGGCTTAGTCTGTGTTTGATCTTGAGATTTTACCATTTTAGCAGGGCAGCAGAACTGTGTTATGAACTAACTTAATTTCACCATGAAATCTTCAGAATTACATTAAATATATTTTTACACACATTTTAAAGTAAAACGTAAAACTCTGGTTAAACACTGACAGGGAGATGGATAAGAAAGATACTGACATCCAGAGGGACATAGACAAACTTGAGAAGTGGGCCTGTATGAACCTTGTAAGGTTCAACAAGGCCAAGTGCAAGGTCTTGCATCTGGTTCTGGGCAACCCCCAGTATCAGTACAGGTTGAGGGATGAAGGGATTGAGACTAGCCCTGCCAAGAAGGACTCGGAGGTACCAGTGGATGAAAAGCTCACCATGAGCCAGCACTGGACTCACAGCCCAGAAAGCTAACTATATTGTGGGCTGCATGAAAAGCATGACCAGCAGGTCGAGGGAGGTGATTCTCCCCCTCTGCACCTGTGAGACCCCACCTGGAGTACTATATTCAGCTCTGGAGCCCCCAGCACAGGAAGGACATGGACTTCTTAAAGCAGGTCCAGCAGACGGCCACCAAAATTATCAGAGGAATGGAACACCTCATTTGAAGAAAGGCTGAGAAAGCTGGGATGCTTCAGCCTGGAGAAGAGGGCAACTTTTTGTGGCCTTTCAGTACTCAAAGGGGGATTGTAAGAAAAATGGACACAAACTTTTTGGTTGGCCTTGTTGCAACAGGGCTACAGTCAGTGGTTTTAAACTAAAAGAGGGTGGATTTGGGCTAGATGTAAGGAAGGAATTTTTTACAACGAGAGTGGTAAAACACTGGCACAGGTTGCCCAGAGAGGTGACAGAAGCCCCATTCCTGGAAACATTCAAGGTCAGGTTGGACGGAGCTCTGAGCAGCAACCTAATCTAGCTGAAGATATCCCTGTTCACTGCAGAGGGGTTTGACTAGATGGCCTTTACAGGACCCTTCCAACCATTCTATGTTTCTGTGATTTAATACTTCTTTCTGAAGAAAAAAACCTTCACACTAAATTGTTAGAAATATGTGACTTTATATCTTTGTCTCAGACATTTTTCCCTTTTTGCATTTGCCTGACTTGGTCATTCTTAGAACATAATTTTAGAGGAGAGCCCTTCAAACTTTTTCTTTAACACTGGGATCTAGTGGTTGTCTTAGTGGCACTCATAACAGTGAATATAAAAGTGTTTTCCTTCCTATTGAACCTTTTCTTTACTGCATCTGTTTAGAATATGAAGATGGATCAGACACCTTCTGAGGTTCCTTCTAGCTGAAATGTCTCTATCGTTCTATTAGAAATATAGTAATATATTTCTCTATCCTACTTTATTGCATAAACCTTGAGTGATAATGAAATATTTTATTTGTAATAATTTAAACTTAATAAATGCTCTAGTGATTATGAACGTGTGTGTAGTTGGCATCACTTTCCTTAACTGAGAGAATAGAAAAAATGGGTATCTGGTTTAGTTGAGAATTAAAAAATGTAAAAAACCAGACAAATATCTTTTTTAAAATCAATAACTAAGTGTATTGAAAATATTTCCTTGTCTCTGTCTAGACACTGGAGTTTCAAATAGTAGCACATGTTGAGAAGTTATTCAGATGGAAACATCCTTTTTGTTTGACAGTAGAAATGAGTAGACTTGACTTCTTTGGGAAAATATTTTAAGAACTCAAATTACCAAAATGAGAGAATTTTTCCATAGATGAACAGGATCTGGAAGATCCCATTTGATGCTGCACAAATTGGGGTTCCCAGCATCTGAAGTGATGTCATATGATGTGATATAGATTAAGGGTCATCTCTACTATCCTCCCTTTTTTTTTAGTGTGATCTCATAAAAACAGCATGTTAAGAGACACTTTGAGAATCTGAGCACCTTTCTGACTGGGATCATGAAGAACTATCACCTCCTGGTGGGATTTAACCTACCTCCTCATCCTGAAAAGCTGACCCAAGCCAAAGCAAAACAAAACAAAACAAAACAAAAAGTTGTCTAGTATCTTAACATGCCCGTATTCCCAGCGGAGGATTGGGCTAAGTGTCAGGCTCAGCTCAAGGAAAAGGCAAAGAAATGCAGAATGATGTGTCCATGGGGCCAAACTTGGCTCATCCTGGGTTGCCGTGGAACCGCAGATTCAGTACATTATCTCTTGCTTTTTCACTGGAGCTTCCTGTAGAGAAATTACAAATAGACATAATTTGCTCAACCCAGCAAATTACCAATACTAAGAACTACCTCATTGTACAACAAACACATAGCTCAATGAGATATTAACAGTTCCTGTGAGGTGTTAACTACTCTTAACTGTGGTCAGAGGAATGGAAAGGATCAGTGCTTAGAGTGATCAAATCGTTATTTAAGATTTCCTTTTCACAGCTCCAAAGATGCTAAAAATGCATGAAAATAATAAAAATACGTTCCTGTTTTCTGGATCACAGATGCATTCTCCATTACGTTACTTAATCCCCTCCTGCCTTGTTGTCTCTGTCCTTAGGGCCCCAAAGAGGAGCCAAAGTTGGGAATATTCAACATTTCATGCTGTGAAACCCAAAAGATTGCATTTCTGTGTTTTCACATACTCATCCTGAGATAATGAGCCAAAGATCAAAGCCAGAGGGCTACTGAAAGAGAGTTGAATTTGCCCTGCTATTATATATGCATACACATAATGTGCTGCTGAACTGAAAGACCCAGGGGAAAGAAATTATTTGCTGCTTTCACCTTATACATGTTAAAATATGCTAATATTATTTCCAGATGGTACTTCTAAAAGCACATCAGACATCTAGGGTAGGTGAATCACATTATATAGTAAACAGATTAACAGTGGTACCATCTGTATTTTATTAAAAGTTTGTAAAGCTTCCAGCCAGAGATCCTGCATCCCTGGACAAACTTATAGGGCTGAATTAAAACCACTAACACCCAGCATCTTCGCAGCACTGGTATTTTAAACTACCTGTTTATTAATTAAGATAGCAAAGTCCATCTCAAGCCAACATGCAAATAAGAAGTGGTTGCTGTAAAATAAAAAACAAATGAAACTTGCCTGGGATTTGCAGAAAAGAAGGATTTTGACAATTTTATGATGAAGACATTTGCTGATAAAACTCCCTTGTATAGCTATGCTTTATGTTAATATGTTTATGAAAAGAAAAAAAAAAAGTCAAAAAAAAAAAGTCTGTAACTCATGTAACTGCCTCTACGGTCACTAGGGGCCAGTGCAGGCACAGGAATGGGCTCGAACAACACCCAGGCGTGAACATCCTTCGAGTGCGCTTGGTTCCAGCTCTCCACAGCTAGAGCCCCTCTGCAGTGTTCTGCTTTCAATTAAGAGAAAAGGGCCCAGCAGGCTTGTTAGGCTTCCTAATGGCGATCTCAGGGGAGAGGTACAACAACCTGTATTCAGAATCGCTAAAGAGCTATTTTTTGCCTCTTAAAACTTAGTGATGAGATAACCCTACCTCTCCCTCATCCTGCACATTTTCAAAAGGCATTTCTGTTGCTTCCTGCTCTGGACAGCCCTCATCACAGCTTCTTCACAGGGTGACAGTCTTTGAAAATATGTGTTCCCAGACTGAGAGTCTCTTTTAACCTTTCCAGGCTGGAAACCTTTCAGATAATTTTAAATGCCTTTGTTTTTCATATTCTGTTGTTTTGTTTTCTTTTTGTTTGTTTGGGGTTTTTTTTATAGGTGAAAATGATAGAAACATGCTGCTGTGGTATGGAGTATTATAGGCACCTAAGAGTACAGCTGTGATGCTTAAAATGCAGATAACTCCTGCTGCTTCTTTCCTCTTTTTATTTCATAAGAAAAGGGCAGTTGGGCAGAACTAAGTACTGAAATTTACAGGACCTTTTGAGAAGGTCAGATGAACATCCAAGACTACTTACGGTAAACTTACATAACAACTGTAGCTGTAAACTTTCATAACAAGCTTATGTAAGTTTGTTACTTACATAAATAAACTGTATGAACGTAAGAACAGGCAAACAAAAGACACTTTTTTTTAATGACACATTTTGCTTCCCCTGGACGAAAGCAATGTCTTCAAAGGTTGTTAACCTTGTTGTTGCTGTTCATGTGTGACTGATTGCAGCAGAGTGGCTTCCAAGGTTTT
Source organism: Apus apus (assembly GCF_020740795.1). Classification (NCBI taxonomy): domain Eukaryota; kingdom Metazoa; phylum Chordata; class Aves; order Apodiformes; family Apodidae; genus Apus; species Apus apus. The sequence goes on from NC_067282.1 coordinate 161,448,753, forward strand.
CATTGAAGTATGGACTTTGGCCTGCCAAATTGATATTGCTCTTGGAGATGAATAAGGACATAAAATCCAGCAAGACTTCCAAATTCAAAGTGAAATTTTGCAAACTGAGCATATATAGTAAAGAACTGTAGGAGGAACAGTAAATGCTGGAAACTTGGCAATCAGTTGCAAGTTACATAAAACATACTTCATACCACTTCTCTCGGTTGACCAGTGCTAACCAAAACCATTGTTCTGTTGGAATAGGGAGTACCTGATGGTGAAAGGGAGACAGAAGTCTTAAATAGCTTGTGCTAATGAGTACCAGTCATTCAGAACAGAAATACATGTTTTGGAGGGTTACCCAGTTTATTCCATTATACTTACATCTATGGATCTTTCTCATAGGCCAACGCACACCTCAGCAAGAATAGTGCCAGTGCATCTTGGACAGATGGACTGCTGAAGTAGACACTGATATGACTTATGTCAATGCCAGCTGTCAAGAGAAGTCTTGAGGCTGTTGAAGAACTAAAACTTAATAGTTTGTGGCTGTATTTTTGTGGCCAGTATAAGGAATTGAAAAATATGATAACCACAATATTTTGCAAATAACTTAAAACTGGATCCTTGGGAACGGGAGTTGTTAAATGTTTTGTGATGTGACAATTATGTATTCCTTAGTGAAAATGCCACGTGACAGTAGCACTGAGATTCCTGGTACACTAACGGTAAAATTTCCTTCAGGTGAGACAGCTGCAATGTTTCAACTCTGGAAGCTGGCAGATGTTTAGCATTTCTTACCTTGAGGCCACAGATACCTGCTGTTTGATTTAAGGCATTAGAAAAATTATCAGCATGGCTTGAACTGAAGTTGCTGTAGGATAAATAGCTGCAGCAGTTGAACTCTCCTGATAGACTATTGTTTTATTTGCCCTAGAGTGCACTGCACTATTATAAGTGACACACCTCAGGGATCCACAGCAGACTTGGCCCTCCGTATTCCAGCATGACTGAGCCAACATTTGGTTTGCTGGAAAAAGCTGTTTTAAAAGCCATTATTTTAAAAGCCCTAAGATGGTACACACATGTTATTAAAAAGCCAAGGAGTCACAGTGCATAAGATCTGGTCTAATAAAGTACCAACCACTTTTTATTAGCGTACATAATAGAAATAGGTTTTAGCTTACCAGATCATATAATTTATCTCTCAAGAAGTTGATATATGACTCTCATCTTAGCTGCTCTAGAGAAAACAATCTCTTAATTCCCATGTCATCTCCAGTTAACGCTAACAAAGAGCATGTCCCGTAAAGGTTTCTTGATTTTTTTTTTTTGTGTGTTTTCAAATGTATGTTATTTTACTGTTTGTAAAACTATTTTCCATGTTACCTGTATTGTTTTGGTGATGTCCTTGTACTGAAAATTTATAACCTGTATCTCCTTTTTCTTAGGAGCTACAAGTTGCAATGCCTGCAATTTGTAGTCCTTGCATGCGTAGTGTATCTGTGCTGATTGAAACTCTACAGGATAATACAGTACCATTTCTTCTGGTAAATTACCCATCCAGATACCCCAAAACCCCTTTTGAAATAGTAGGTGCTTTAGGGAAACTGCAGGCATTTCCAAAGCATGGAAACGTGAAGTACACACATTGGAAAGTTTCATTGTTTACTAGTGGTCTTATGGCATGGAGTGAGGGATTTTTGTTTTCTATCCAAATATATTTTTCTCCTGCCTAATATTTCTGGAACAGTGAGTTCCACAAGTTGGGGGGGCAGGGGACTGTTTGTTTTTTTCATTATGTACTAAATGTATTCCTTTTTAAAATCAAGTCTCAACTTCTTGACTTTCCATTGAATGACTTTTCCCTTTTTCTGTGAACAAGTAACTACACTGAAGACAAACAATTGGTATTTTTATTCTGTTAAAAATTCTGACATTTCAAAAAGGTTATGATTCAATATTTCATTTTTCAGAAGTCATCGTTAACCTCCCATTTGTTTTTATTTTGGGGTTTTATTTGTGAAACCAGAGCAGTTTGCTGTCTCATTTCTTAGGAATTTTATGGCATCTTTCCATAAACAGATAAACTAGAGAGTTCTCCAGATTAGGGATAAAAGTGCTCTGGAGAAAAGATGCATTCTCAAGCACTGCCAAAGGAAGTGTTTTCCTACAAACCTTTGCCATCAGAGCAGTGAGGCTCATGAGGATATGCAACTGTCTCCTTTCACCTGCCCCACATAGATGATGATTGCAGATGGCTGTCCCTATGACCATCAGCCTCAATTAATTTTAAATTCTGTTCCTGCTCATCCATTTCCAGCTTTGTTATAGATGACATTGCAGTGTGTTCTCCCTGAATTGCTGTTGACCACTGCAAAGGTCCAGTGAAGGGTGAGGGAATGGCAGGCTTACTCACACAGCTTCCGCATACCTCTGAGAGGATACCTTGATGGCCTGCTCGCAACCCTCACAGGTCAGGCAGATGGGTTAATGTTCTCAGAGTCTCAGCAGTTGTTCTGCCCCTTGTCGATAAGAGATTGTGTCTAGCATATGAGGCAACATCCAAAATGTGAGACATCATCCTCAGGAGAGGGTATGACCAGCAAGAAGGAAGACCTTTGGATGTGGAGGGGCACAGTGGAAGCCTTCTGACAAGAACTAGTGCTGTTACTTTGTCATCACTCAATAGCATTTCAGAAGAGACTGCTCAAGATGGTGGCTATCCCCTGGCATAGCCTTTTTACACCCAACTTACTTACCTACTCAACAACTGTCCATTTTGGTGAACTGTCCAAGTTGGTGAATGCAAATGAAGACAGCAAAAACTATCATCAAGGTATCTGTAGCCATTCTTCAACCCTATTCTTATGGATAGTGTTTACAGGAAATGTGAATGAGATCATTCAAGATTTTTTGCCACTGGGAATGCCTGTACTACTTGGATCCCTCAGATATTGTGCACTCCCAATCCAGCACTTAAACCACAGGAGCAGACCTAAACTGTAACATCTCTCACTAAGTTAATCTTTGGGCTTTGGAGAACTATTGGTGTGGATTCATTGTTGTCTTAGAAAGATCGTTGGGTAAGACACAGTGCCTGCATGTTTTGGTTCACCTGGTCTGCCTATTTATTTACTTTATGAAGAGGAGTATGCAAAATGAGCAATGAGGGATCGTATGTGCTCAAGCCTTACTCAGGAAATCCTGAGACACTCAACTTGAGGGGATTTAAGGTTTCCTGTCTTTCTACAAGCACATTGCTATTGGATAAAAAGCTCCCAGAACACTAGAAATGTTGAGTTTAAAATTCTTTGTTGTCCCTAGAGTGAATAATTGCTTGTGTTTTGTCTGAGGAGGCCCATGACACAGGTCTGCCACAGAAAGTCTGGATACCAGATAGCCTGCTTGGAGGAAATAAGGCATGCTTCTAATGTGAGAAAAGTCCTTGACAGGCAGAAGCCTTGACTGTGATTCCTTTGAAATATTTTGGTTTTTTTTTAAGTGATACATTGCCACAAAATACTTCTGTTTTGACAAATTCACATTTTCTACTGGAGCTAGGGGGTTAGAAAATTCCCAGCTCTCCCTGAGTTCAATTTAGTGAATGTATTATTCATGGCACCCTAAATAGTACCTCTCAAAGCTGAACTGTCCCAGTCATTTCACTTTCCACGTAATCGATGTTTTCCCAAGCCTCTCTTCATTTTTGTTGTCTGTCTGTAAACCTTCTGCTACATCCTTTTATGATGAAGTGATCAGTGCAGATAGCAGTTCAGAGGAAGCTCTCCCATTGATTTATATGATGGTGTTCACTTTCAATATAATTTTCAACATTGCTCTGTTTGCATCCTAACATTCTGTTTACTGTTCCGATCGATTCCAGGTATTGAGCAGAGACTGTTATTGAGTTTTTCAGAGAAGTATCCAAGTCTTTTTTTCCCCTCTGTGGTTGCAGGTAATTTAGAGCCCTGTAAGGTGCATTAGTAGGTCAGAGTATTCTTCCCAATGTCTATCACTATCTTTTCTTTCTGACCCCTTCGAGGCAGGCAGGCAGTGGTACTGCAATCAGGCTTCCCCCGAGGGAGTACAGCTTGAAATTTGGTCTGGGACTCTGAGAGCACACTGCACCGGCAGCCCTCCAGGAGAGGTGGAGGGGCAATGTCTTCCCAAAGAGACCTCTTTGTCAGTAGTGTGACCCCCCCACACTTGCTCTCACAATTACACGCTCCAGCTGTAAGATAGCGGGGGAGCAAATACTAAGGAAAAAGGCATATGTCCTTAATTTTCTCAATGCATTGTGCCTCAGAAGCATAGGTTTTACTGCAGGCTGTATGATACATGAAGAAATTATTTCCTACTCTTACCTTAAAATCATCTGATACATCATTACTCGGTGCCATGGCTTAGGTCAAGATGTGGCAAGATAACTTCATTTAAATTGCTAATCTCAGCCCTTGCTTAAATGTAATATTTTTAAGGAAGCTGAAGACTTCCTGAAAAACTAACCTCTCTGGTGCTGTGGAAATGCTCAATGTTTTGGGACTTTGTTATATTTTTATTATGTGCTTTTAATTGGCCTTTCTACAACCTGTCTGCAAACTATGCTGTGAGTTGAGCACACCATCCAAACATCACAGGCTGTCTCTTATACACAAATTCAAAGAACAAAAAACACACGGGAAAAAATGCAAAATATGTTGTAACATAGAAAACAAATAAATAGATTTTTTGCCACAAAAAAAAAGTTTAATGCTAGAGTGGTCATCATGGAAAGACATTTAAATGGATACATGATGTAGATTTCATTAAGATTTTCTACATCTAGTAGGCAACTGCTGAGAAATCAGTTCAGTCTCTTGCTCTTTTGCAGCACAACAGTTTGCTGCTGGTAAAACAAATAACATGGAGTAACCTAGATTCTTTTTTTTTTTTTTTTTCCTGGCAGATTAAGCAGCTGCCTTTTGTTAGGTTCCCTGCTCAATCCTTCTTGCCAGTGCTTACTCATAAATCTATCATCTACTAAAGCATGAAAGTAGGAATGATTCTTTACATACATTAACAGCTCAATGGCAACATTAGGTGTATTTCCAGTTTCCCTTTCAATTACTTTCTGGAGGAGCACTGTCCAGGAGAGAACCTGCCCATCATAGCTTGCTCAGTCATGTCCTGGAAGTATGATTAAAAGGAAGTGTCAGAAGAAACTCTTCCTCCTAAAAGAGGGGCATCACACATCCTACTGATTATTGCTCTTGCAAAGAGATGTCTTTAGCTTTCTGTCTGCAAAGAATGGGAGCGTCATTCCCTCTGCATCCTTGCTGCATAGTACTTATTGCAGGTGCTCATTCTAATGGTGACTTCCATGATTATCAACCTAAGTCCACTCCTGTATACCTACTGTGTGTCATGTGTTTGTAGCCAGGGGTTTATTAACCCATTTAGATAATGTTCTTGTTAGAGTAATATTCAAGACTTGCTGCTCTGACAGAGTTTATGAAGCTGAAAGTGTTTGGTTAAGTAAGGAGGAAGAAAAACATTGAAAATAGAAGGAGGGAAAAGCCTCAAATAAGATCAAGAATCAAAAAAATGAAAATATGTACATACTTGAGATGTACAAGACAAGTAATAACAGGTGAAGGAGTTGTAGGAGAACAAGTCAAGGCAAAAGGAAAAACAATGTTGTGAATTTGATGAAAATAGGTGCTATTTTATGGCCATTGTTTTTGGACTAGATGCTTACAGCTACAGCTTTTGGCCTACAAGAGGCTTCTATATATTAGAAAGTTAAAAGTTAGCAAAATAAGAGAAGTAATACCTTGAGGTTTTTAAAGAGCTTTTTCTGAGTTTGAGACTTCTGTGCATTCTTTGATATTTAATAGTAACTGAGTGCTTACTATTACTTGGAAAGAGAGGGCAGAATTAGGCAAAGGAAGTTGTTTCTTTTTTGTTTACTTGTTTTCCCCTTGTAGTTGGATGCCTACTTTTTCATGGCATTTATGGGAATATAGATATTTTATTATATTCTTGCTCTTCTTTTGTTCTACAAGTTTCTTGGCAGTCAAAAATATTGTTTTGCACAAGATGGAAGCAAACGTACAGAAATATGAAGTTTATGTGGTCATTTATTTTGGGAGCTGGTTTCTTTCTGAAAGATTAAAAATTAGAACAAACCAGAGTGTAGCTTGAAACAGAAGGTAACTGTTTATTTGTACTTTTGAGTCCTTGAATTAAAATAAATCCTGGTATTATAATAACAGCTCCATTTGAGCTGCAAAGTAATGATGGAAGGTTTATTCATTCTTACTGTCCTCTGCCCTTGGTACTTTGTACCGTGGTAGAGAGAAAAGCACTATTGTACTTGACCCAGCTTTTCATAAATGTTTGCTGTCATTGTTGCGTCAGGACTTAATAAATAAGAAATCATTTTCATTTTGCCAAAAGAAAACAGTTCAACAACAAGCAAGACATTTGTTTTGTGGCCAGTCTTCAGTGGCTTTGCCTAATCTTCTCCTGTGAGACTGCTATATCTTTTATGAGGTTAAACTCTCAAATCTTGCAAGGTTCTGCCTCTGGAGGTCTCACAGGCAATCATTGTAATTATATTACTTTCTGTGCAACCTTTACTCTATGAATGAATCACTCATGAGCTGAATGCTGTTATATAATCTCAACTCCAGAGTTTAAGAAGATTAAGACTTTAATTTTCATTTCATGACATCCACTGTGGGCAAAAGGATGTACTGGCAGTGAATTGGTGAATTACGAGGAAAGAAAAAAATAGAATGCTTGTGTCTGAGCTGTAGCAAAATACAGATTGAGATAAAACAGAAATGTAAATCTGTCAGAGTGAAGAAAACAAAATCTATTGAGTGAAGAGATAGTCAACACAATACGGCCTTTTTTTAAACTTCTTTTTTGGGGGGGAATACAGACAGATACAGCACAGGATTTAGTTCCCTTTATACCAGGTCAGCACAACCCACGCATTAGTGCAAAACAGAAGAGTGAGATTTTTTCACCAAGAAATAGCAGCTGTGTGTAAGCTCCACTAGGAACATCTCTGGCAAATTCTGCCTCTTAATGCATTTATGCAGTGGACCTCTTAGTTTGCTCTTTTCTCTTTCATTCGTGTCAATGATGTTCTAGGGTGGGCCACAGACCATGGCTCTCCTGAATGATCAAAGTTAGAGCCATCCTCTACTACTGCTGCACTTATGACCAGGATTGATTTTTTTCTATCCAGCTGCTTTAGTCTAGTTCTGTTTCTTCTTTTTACTCATAAATATCCAGAATTAATCATGCCAGATGCTAAGGTTAACTGTATTAACTTCTTAACTAAATAGGATGGACTACAGCATAAGATCTAAATTATATATGTCTATTTATTAACACCTTGCAATTTTTACATGAGGGAATGTAGATAAATTCCAAATATTAGTGCACATTCAGCCCACTGAGGTGTAACATGAGAGAAAGAAGTGCTTTTGTCTTCTCCTCTTGCAAGCAAGTGACAGATAAACTCAACTGTTCAGGTTAGAATAAATGCTCAGGCTCTTGTACCTCCACACCTCACTGCAGGATCATGCACTTGCTACCCAGCCCCTTTCTGTTCCCCCAGCTGTTTTAATTCTTTTGCTTAATGACTGTGGTACTGATTCAGGGTGTTTACAGGCTGGGGTAGATCTGCTACATAGTTTCTGGGAGTTTTTTATTGCATCCTGAATATGTCTGATGTGTCAGATTGGCTATGCACGGATCAAAGGTAAACTTAACTTACTAGCATTTGTGATTTATCTGAGGAACACCTGCCCTTTTCAGAAGTCTGATAGCTTATGCTGCTGGATGTCTAAAAAAATGCAAGTATCACAATATGACAAGGAAAGTTATATCCTGGTGTTTTATTTTACTTGAGATGAAACATAGGATTCAGATAAGAAAATCAGAAAGAGGCCTTTCCAAATAGGTTATTATGGAAATGATGTAGTTTTGTTTCCTAAACTGAAAGAACGGGAGGAGTGACAAATACAGCTTTCAGACTAAGGTCATTGTAGCCTACTCTTTATCTCAATATCTGTATTTAAATATATTTGTTTTGACCTTGGAGAAATTCTTTTGAAAACTCTTTCTTTCCCCTCTGACATATTCCTGTGGCAGTTGACTTATAGGTGTGTGCTGTTTCAGTGGCAGTTATTTACAAAGATTATACAAAAAAATGCATAACTGCTCCCAAGGCCAGTAGCAGGGATGATATAAATGTGTAAGTGACAGCATTTGAGTGAGTGTACATGACGGAAAAGAGGAAGTTGTGAAGTTCTTCAGGTCAATCTTAGAAGGAATATAGTTCATAAATTTAGGAAAGCAAGTAAGTTGAGTTGTTTGTAACACCTCCTAGGGTCTGCAACCTGATGTCACAGAAGTCTTAGTTCTAAAGGCTTGCAAAAGGAGCTGTGGTTTGGTTACATTCTATGCTTTAGAAATGGTTCCTCTTACTCCTAATGTTTATTTGCACCATTACACTTGTAAGCAGAAAGTGTAAGATGCACAAGTTGTGGTTAATGGTATATGTGTATATTCCAGTTATATCAACACACACCCACAGACACACAGATACTTGAATTTCAAAAAGAGCTTTTTCCCTGGAAGTATATTTTAAAAAAAAAAAAAAAAAAAGCTTAATATAAATAGCTTTGATATGAAAGGATACAAGCATATAATTAAATGGTGTTTAATGAAGGGTGAAGGTGAATACTGAGTGTAGTATTGCCAGTGAAGATGGATTCTTTAGTGAATAAACTATGAGTTTCTGGGGGATTAGCAGCTGTTAGAGATGAGCTGAACAGATCCCTCCCTAAATAGTTATAAGGCTGCTGAGATTGATGCTGGACTTATGATGTTAGATGGCACGGAGATGGTGAAGTGGATAAGGTATTTATCCAGGAAGGCAAATGCATAACCAGTTTGTTTCTCCCTTAATAAAACACTTTTATTTATAAAATTTTAAATCTAGCAATATTAACAATTGAATATGGTAATAACATCTGTTGCCTATGAAACACTGCAAGTATTTTAGTGGAATTTATTTCATGTTAAGAAATCCCTGTTTTAAAATTCTTAAATTGATAACCATAAAAATGCTGTCAAGTGCTTTGTCAGTCCAACTCTGGGTTTAGCCTGGCTAACATTATGGACCTTGGTATTTGTGCTTGGGTTCCAAGAGCTGGAATTACCTGTTGATGTTACTGACAAACACTCACAGAGTAATAATTGGAAAGAGGAGGGAATTTCAATTGCATCAGCTTAAGATAATAAAAACACACTGGTATATGTTCAATCACAGTCTATAGGCATAAAGGCATTGGAATTATGTAGCTGTTAGTTTTCATTAAATATAAACTGGCCATCTCCTAGTTAAAAACAAAAACAAAAACAAAAACAAAAACAAAAACAAAAACAAAAACAAAAAAAACCACACACAAATGGATTTATTTATTTATTTATTTAAGCTCTGCTGATTTTAACTGTGGTTATTGTATTGATACTACTTTTGTAGAATTAAGTAGATGTCACTAATCTCTCCTTCAAGGGCTTCTTCACTCTCTCTCAATATCTCATTCTTGCCTTAGGTCTTCAGCATCTGTATGTCCTCTGGCTTTAGTGCAAAAAAAATATGTATTATAGGTACCTGCTCAAACAGTTTCACCGGAATTTTTTTTGTATCTATATTATACATGAAATAGAATCCTTGAAAACAAACTATTTAGTTATTTGCACTTTGTTCACTGTCTTCTACCAATGGGAGAATAATGGGACTTATATGTACTTATGTTTAATAAAATCATTTTAGCTTGGATAAGATTTCCTACTCTAATGGTTTTTCTTTCTGGAAATACTGGTTCCAAGAACTGTAGCAGAAGATTTCACAACATTTTTATAGCAATCTAATGAATTAAGAGCAAAACTCTGACTTTTTTATGTACAGTTAAAAAGACTTCATGGATATCCTGCCATTGCAGGACGAGTGTCAGAACTAGTGTTTAGGTAATATTGTCTAATTTAAATGTCTTTCTCATGTTTTTTTTTGGTGTGTGTTTGTTTTGTTTTGTGGGGGTTTTTTAGTAGTTAGAAATGGTCAGCATTGACACTCCAGCTGAAACAATTTTCTTTTTTAAGAATACATGGTTAGGCCTTTTTGCCGGCTTTATTCAGTCTCCTGTAGGGGGGAGAAAAGAGGGCGATTTTTGCATTTTAGCTTAGTTCTCTAGAGTCTGACTCATATGCACACATAAAATGGTACTTCAGAAAGCTTTAAAGTGTTTTTTATAGGATTACAAACTAAGCTTACTTTCTAATATCAACTGCTATCTCACTTGCTTTGAAGTGCTATTAATGATGCCTGAACTGTCTATCATGGATACTAAGATCTTTCTGTAGGGGTGGTTCTGGACCATTAAAGCTGTGAAAAGCTTTGCTCTTAACTCCTGTGTATGCCAGAGACCCATGTTGCATCATGCTTATAGTATTACTCTCATTTGTAACAAGGCAGTATAGAATCAAAACATATTTAATTCATTTTTTTATAAATTTTAGGTTTCTCAACTTCTTAGCCTGTTTCTACCTCCCACAGTGTTTAAAGCCTTCATGATTTGCGCTGATCTGGATTTGTAAAGTAATTATCAAAAGCCTTTGATATTTATGGAGATCTGAAACATTTCTACTAATTAATTATTGATTCCCCAAGAGATTAAATCCTACCAATTTGTAATAAATATTTAACATTTCAATGGAATGAAGAGGATTAGTTTGTTGGTAATTTTTTTTTTTTTTTTAATTTTGCCTTCATGGTTTTGAAGTCTGAAGCAAGACTTTCAATAAGACTCAACTGGTTTTGTTTTTTTTTTCTATGTGGATTTGAATATGCACTATATACATTTGTCTTAGTGTTAATATCTTGTCCTGGAAATTAGCAAAACAAATCAGTTGTTCTGTCTCCAAAAATATGCATTAGTCCAGGCTCCAATCCTGCAACAGCTTGCACATGTCCATAATTTCACACACTCAAGATCCTATAGTGTTGGTGAATGGTGCCAGAGAGGGTTATGAAGGCTGATGAAGGTCTTTATGCAGCATGTTAAGAGAACAGATAGTGAGTAAAAAAAACATTCTTAGTTTGTTTGGAAGCCACCTAGAGTTGGTGGGAAACAGTAAGTACAGTATCTGATCTCTGTTTCCTCTGCGGAGGTTCAGTGCTGAAGTCAAACCATATTTCAGCAAAATACAAGATTCTGCTTGAAATTCAGAAAGGAGAATCTCACCATGAGAGTAGTCCTCTAAATTTTTCAGCACTCTCTGAAAGGAAGAATAAGAGCTAATAAATAAATTTTCAAAGCATGACTTTTGTTGGAGGAGTGTGGTGCTACCTTTCTCTTTAATTATTTCCTGACAGTTAAAGTAATGGGACAAAGAAAATACAAGCTTGTTATCTCATCATCTTTAAATAATTCAAAGTTAACTTAGCTGTAAAGAAAATAAGATATAACTGGGACACCAACATACTCTGCTAACAGCTCCTTCCACCTTCTTGGAGCTACTTTGGAATCTTTTACCAGTCAAGGAGAGGCTCTGCAGCAACTGCTTATCGGTGACTGCACAAAATATATAGCTAGTATCAATTATCTAGGAAGGTAAGTATTAATATACTCACCAGGTCCAATGAGCAGTGTCTGCCAGCCCAGCAATTGCCCAACAAGTGGATAGGCTCTGGTTTACTTTCTTTCAGCTTACCAACTCTGTTCTGTGCAGATCTGACCCTTGGCTGTGTGTAGCCGTGCTGTATCAACTGAACCCCTGTGAAGGGTGTTGCAGTATTGGTGCCCACATAAGAGGGACTGATTATGTGAGACATGGTAGACTACCTGAGCAGTGTCTGGTGTTGCAGAGACATGACTTCATTTTCCATGTAAACTCAACATTCCTATTTTAGATCTTCTAAGGTTATTGTTCCCTCTTATTAGAAGATGTTTTGAAGACTCATGAGACAATTACTTAAAAAATTGTTGGAACCCTTCTGAGTTAACAGAATTGTGTCCTAATGATGTAACCTGCATCTATGTTCCTGGGCACAGGTCTCCCCTATTTGTACGTATTACAACAAATATTGTAGCATTGTGATCATTTATCCAATGATTCATGTTCCTCTCTTAACAGCAACTTTCTACTTTTCTTTTGTTCTTTGTTTTTTTTTTTTTTTTTTTTTTTTTTTTTGTGAGGTTACAATGTGATTTACATCTGTTTCTGGGACAGTATTGAATACATTTACTTTGTAATTATTTTTGTATACTCTCTTTTGATCCATACTTTCCATAAAGACACATCCATAATTAATGTCACAGGTCTGCATTTATTTTCAGAGATAAAGAAAGTATTAATTCCCATAGCTCATTTGGACCTGCAGGGGAATAGCAAATTTTAGAACTAAATAAGTTATTCAGTGTTCCCTTTTGGGTGTCTTTTTCCAGAGCAACTACTTGAATATGCACCAAATTAACATATTTAGCACTAGAATTAGCTACATTCAGATAACTCATCTGTTTAAGAAAAACCCTGAAAAACAAATGCACATAGATCTTTGCAACTCTGAATGTAGGCAAGAAAAGGGAAATAAAATCACTGAGTAGAATGTCGTAATAAAACATAAAACCACACAAAAACCTCAGTCACCAAGGTATTGGCTTCATATGGACTCATAATTAATTCATAGTCTGCTTCAACTATGGCTGAGGAAAAGGACATAAACAAGGAATGTGAGGTTTTGTTCTTTTCCCCTTGCTGGCTTCTTTTCTGCCAGATTCCAAATGAAATGAAACCAAAACAGGCACTACACAGAATTTGATTCAGATGAAACTTCAGACATTAAAGCCATTAAGCATACATTTCCTAAATAAAAAATGAGTTGTGTGCAAGCTGTATTGACGTGGTCTGTATAGTCTAGTACACAAAAAAATAACCCAAAACAAACAGCCCAATGAATTGTTAAATGCTACTGAAATAAATAAAAAGAAAACAAACCTTCTCTGCCCTCTTCTCTGACAATTTCTGTGTGGATATAATACTCCAGATAAAATAGACAGTTATAAGCCTGAATGTAGAATGTTTTCCTCTATCACCAAGTCATTGCAATATAATCTGAAAAAAATAGATGTAATAATTTACTATTCAAAAAAATGTTTCCACTATTTCTGCTTTTCATCCAGCAAATGAAGAACTAGGATTCTGGCTTCTTCCCTGCAGATGTTAGCTGTAATCATACCTTCTTAGAGGTTAAGTCTCTAGCATATCCTAGATGTCCAAACTATGGTACTGAGAAAGTAACAATGAGTTTTTCTGATGTCTTCCTGTCTAGGCAGTAGTAGTGATTTCTAACTGGGATTAGAGAGCCCAGGCAACTTATAGAGCAAGGCAACTGTCAGTTTATTTCAATTTGCTATACTTAGGCCTGAACATCCACTGAAGATAATTAGACATCTATGAATCAAAACTCTTGAGAACTACTGTTATGACTATAACTACAGGTCTTCTGGGAATGTTTTATGGGAGAAAACAAAGTTAAACATAGACTTAACCAGCTTCAGAATTGGAAAGATCAATATTGGAGAGAGGCAGCAAATTTAAAAACACACTGAATTATGTACTCTGTGTAGACACAGAACATCCTAAATATTGAAAAGATTTATTGAAGTCAATGAGAATAGCCAAATGTAACTGTAAGCACGTACAAACATCTTGGCAGGATTCAGGCCTTCGTTAATAGAACTTTTGACAGGTGGTTTTTTTTCATGGTGAGTTGTATTTTTGAACACAATAAAACATGTCACTTTGAGAATTTCCTTATTTCTAGATGAACTGAAAAAAAAAAGTGATTGATATATATGGTCATTTTAAAAAGCTGAAAACTGGTTGGTTTACTTTTCCTTGGAAGTGTAATATTTACTGGAAAAAAATCAACACTTCTTTTTCCTTACCTCCTGCCTCCCTCTTAATCTAAATTAGTGAAAAAAGTATCCTTAAAAATACACCTTTTTTTCTAAGGCACTTTTGAGTTAAGGTTATGTGTTGGTTTTTTAACAGCTATGAATAATATAATTCCATTTAGACTTTATACGTTTCACACAATGGCATAAATTCTAATACTGCTTGCACATATGCAAGTTTAACCATACCATTTTGAATAGCTCTCAGTGCTACAGTTAGGAAAATGTATAGAGATGCAGGTAAATGTCAGAAAATTAAAGACCTAGGGGTTAACTTTTTACCTTTACTTTCTTGTAGCAAACCCTTTCCCAACCTGCACTTTTTCAGTGGGGCAAGAAAGTTTAGTGGCAGATTTAGTCAAGAGAAATCCTCACCTTAATTTTATAAAAAGTGTCCTGGGACCATGTGAGGTGGTTTCAAATTTAGGGAACTCTTGTCCTTTTATCTTCATTTGCAAACTAGTAATTATCTTCTGGGTGTTGACAGAAACAGATTATAAGCAAGATACTAGAAGCAAGTTCTTCCTCTGTCAGACACATACCTTTTTCATGACTGACTGCAGACTTTTCTTCTCTGGATACAGAAAACTTTCTTGAAATAGCATATTTTGTTAGGAGCCTTAATTTTTAGCTCCCGGGTTGCACCATTGACAGTAGTTTTCTGTGATTCTATATATCCCTCTTCCGCCATTGTGCTTACATCAAAGTTATCTCAGTTCACATTACCTGCTTCTTCCCTGAAGCAATTTTTCAATCTTTGCATGTTGGTTTTCTGCATCTTAGATCCTAGCCTTTTCCATGCAACCACAGTGCCAGAAGGAGAAGGTGCTATATGGAAAAGACAGTGTGACACACAGGCACATAGATATATAGGCAGGTGATCTTTGGATATTTGCTAAGCAGAAAAGGTCTGTATTGTCAGGAGAAGGGAAGCAAAAGAAAGACTGAAGGTTGCCTCCTGGCTGACATCCTTTAGGAAACTCCCAACACTTTTTTTAGCAGACAAATCCTGCAGAATGAACCATGTTACTCTGAAAGACTTTTCCAAATTGGCCAGGCTGTGGGCGACACTTAACTCAGGCCAGAAAGTATGGAAACTGAAATGTCAGCTCTTCTTCTGGCTGTAGATTGCTTGTATCTCTGTTAATTATGTTAATTGTTAAATGATAATTAATTTAAATGGCAAAACTGTGATCAGTTTTTGACAGATGTTTAGTAAGATGAGCATTAGCTGGAACTAAGCTCCCTTGTCTCTAAGTTAATGAACCCTCTAAGGGGAAATATAAAGCTTGTTCAGCAGATGATAAAAGGCAGTATCAAATGAGTGATGATGATAACAGAGGTAGCAGGGCAGTCTGCACAGCCACTTCACTCAGAAAGAGTGTAAGGAAGAACTAGTTGGTTTGGAGGACAGGAAAGCTTATGGAGTGTTTGGCTCCTGGGAGCAGAGGATGCTTCTTAGGTATTAGTCCTTTGGAAGAGTAATTGGAAAGTTTGCTAGATGCAAACATCTGAAGGCTTGTTGTGTGCCTACCTCCCAAGGCTATGCAAAAAGGGTGTGAAGAGGCTTAGAAACATCCTTACAAAGGGATGAAACCTTACCACACCCAGGTGAGGATAAAGGGCAGTACCTTAATGACTTGCAGACAACCAAAAAGTCAATTTGCACTGGGAGTATGTATCGGTAAAAGGTGCAGAGCACTTCAGGTCAGCCTGTTCCTGTTGTCTTGATACACTTGGATATTTCTTATGTATTGATAGCTAACCTAATAATTTTACAGCTGGGTAAGAGAGAAGCTGTCCTAAGCTTTGCTTCAAAAGTGAAATTAAATTAATATAAACTTCCAAAACCCAATAATTTCTAGTTCAATATACAGGTAGAAGTTTCCCAGCAGAATGAAAGCTGCTAGATTTATTGCTCAAAGTGCAATGGATACTGTGTTGGGCAGATAAATGCCATGCTGGTGGCAATGGCTTCAAGTAGGGTGCTGTAAAACTGAGACATTGGACAAAAGTTGGCAGCTGAGCTTCAGCTTTGACTGCTTCAAGGTAAGGCATCTGAGGAATGCATCCAGGTTGATGCAATATTAGATTTGGAATTGGTGACTACAATTCAGGAAAGACATCTCAGCTTAATTTTTGACAGTCCTCTGAAATTACTACCTTAACATGCAACAACAACCAAAATGATCAACAAGATGTTGGGCATCATCAGGAAGGACATGAAGACCAAGACAGAATTGAAATGCTATATGGACGCAAGAAGAGTTAGAAAAAGGCAGCTGGAACCATCAGTGGGGTAGAACAGCTGCCTAATGAGGAAAGACTGGGCCTTCTCAGCTTAGAAAAGGCTGAGGAGGAAGTTGAATTTGGAGCTTTTATTCACTGAGTCCCATAATAGAAGAATTAGAGGGCACCTGAAACTATAAAAACTTGATTTGAACAGGTAGAAGAAAGTATTTCTTTATATACAAGGCTCTTAATGTGGCTACCACAAGAGGCTGTACAAGCAAAGGGTATGATCAGGACACAAAAGAATTAAGCAGATTCATAGAAAAGAGTTCCATAAATGGAAAATAAGAGAATAGGCAAAGATGCTCCCTCCATTAGTATCACAAATACAGTAGTCGCAGATGCGGGGAAAGTAGAGAGGAAGCAGTCATAGGAAAATATTGAGGCTTGTCTACCCCCCAAAGTAATGTCTCCTGTTGACATTGTTTGAGACAGAATACTATGTCAAGAGGACAAATTGCCTGAGGCTGGAGAGTATTTATTTTGTTCTGACATCAGTGATTGTAAGCATGGGTTTCTGGACAAACGATAAATACATATCAGTATTAATGAGAGAACTGTGAAGTTCTACCATCTGTTTGAGGGCATTTTAAGGTATGACCTGATCCATGTATGGATGAATGCTCCAGAGTAGCTCCTCAATGCTGAAAACAAGTAATAATTGAACCCCTCCTTGCTCTGTGGTCTTCATAAATTATGGTATCTAATTTTGGATGATGAAAGTCAAGTTTGTCTTGTATGCTTTCTGTTCTGCAATGATCAAACCATAACTTGTGTGTAATACACTGGGTATACAGAAAATATGTCACTTAAACAGAGAAAAGATACCTAGATGTGGGCAAGGGAAGATGAAAAAGTAAAAATAACAAAGTACTCTTTAGAAATACTGGAAAGAGGTCCTGTGGATACTTTTGAAATTTTGGTAATATGTAATTACATTTTCTAAGTTTCTTCATGTGTTTTATAATTTTCAATTCCTGTGCACCATTATAGATAAAAATTTTCTTCCTCTTTCTGTTGCCATTGTGAAAGGATATTTTTCTGATGCAAATAATCAGGGACGGATTAATTCCAATACTTAAATTATACAGTAGGTATTTTTCAGGTCTCTTTGACAATAGTACTATCTTAGCACTATAATAGTGGTAAAATAAAAATAGTTTAATTGCCACAGATGGGGCAATGCAATGAATTGTAAATGCAATGTAAAGTAAAATCTTCACACAAATATTTATATTTCATACATTTATGACTTGTCCCTCTGTGGCTGAGATATCTTAGTTATTTCATCCATGCACAGAAATTATTGCCTTACAGCTGTATAAGCAGTGAAAATCAGGTTGACTAATTGACTAATCTCTTCCCGTGTTTGTTTATGTTAATAGGTTTACTCAATTATGCTATCCTAATGTGGGCTGAAAAAGACTGACTTTGTGATTTTAAGAAGTCTTGAGTGTAGTTGGTTCAGAAATTCAGAGGACAGTTCACTCATTATTGTTTTATAGCTGCTCCATCATGCTTCATTATAATAGTGAGATTTATGATAGAATAATTTGGACAAAAGAATCCACAATTTCTATACACAGAGAAATGCTCCTAGCTCTTTGATGAAAAGGCTTCCTTGATAAAGCAGGCTTAAGAGAGGTGCGTGAAAACATGGGCAGTTTATGGAGAAACTTCCGATACAAGAACATAGTGGCACAAAATTTCTCTATCCTGACATAAAGGTGAACAAATGGTTCTTATGTGCTTTCTGTAATGACTTCAGTGAAATTTATGTGTAGCTGATGATGAGATCAAGCTGTTAAGGGCTGTTAGTCAAAATGGTGTTGGTGATTGAGCTACATGATGTAACTGAAGATTGTTTGTTTAGTGTACTTTCTTGCTTGTGAGGAGCACCTTGAGTAGCCAGACCTCTGTGGCTGCTGGAAGGTGGTTACTGAATCATGGAGAAGCCTCTGGCTTTCAGAGGTGGACCTCTGGAGCTATTAGTATGGTATCATATGATAGATACATACTTGGATTTCGATTGTAAGTTTATCTTGTCTTTTCTCTTCCTAACCATGATAAAATTGTGCTGTTTTCCTATAGAAAAATGTACCTTTTGTTTGTTTGTTTCTCTGATTCCCCAGAGAGCAGCTGCAGTGCATATTACTAGCCTTGACGACTGTTCAGGATCTGATCATATTGCTTGCTGCTGGATATATCTAGGTAAAACAAACAACCCTGCTTTCTTCCCACCCTTCCCTCCACCCCGCCCCAACCGCCCCACCAAAAAAAAAAAAAAGGCTAGTTAAGCTGGTATTCAGAAATTAGTGCTGCAATGGCTGCAATGATTTGGTTAAAGTGTGAGGCTTCTGAGTAGTTGGAAATCTGTTGGAAAAAAATGTTGATCATTGAAGTGTCAGTGTCTTTGGCACTCAGAACATGCCATCAAATAATCTGGAGATTATTTGATAACCAGAATCTTGGCAAAACTTATTGCCAAGGAGACTGTGAAGGGGAAATGAAACATCCTTATCTCATGCCTTTCTGAGAAGCTTTGGGATTTTCATCTCTGTAATGAAAGCTTAGCCAGACTGCTTGCCTGAAGAAGCCCTGGATGTTTTTCTTCATATGGGCCACAGGCAGGAACAAGGAAAAAAGAAAGTTTGGCAGAATATGCTGGGCAACATATCAGGGAGAAGGCCTTAAAAAAGACAACTTAGGAGGCTTATTGGAAAAGTACAGATAATTTAAATAGAAAAAAAACAAACACTATAAAACCTACAGAGTGGCATCCTCTGTTCATATAAAATGTTTAATTAATTTTTTTAAATAAGGAAATTATTTATAAAATCTAAATTTCTTAATAACTTCTATGGCAGTCCAGTGCTGGGTTGCCAGAGGAAAATCCCTTGTGCTAATTTAAGTAAGAGGAAAATAACAATTAATGGGCTCTAACGAGGCATACAGGATAAAAAGGGGTTTTATTTTCTAAGTCGGCTTTTCAGGTCCCATAGACATGTCAGTCAAATGAAGGGGGGAGAAGAAGGAGCGAGAGTCAGTGGAATTGCCAGTGTGTTGTGTTCAATTGTTACTTCTTGATGCCGCTTTGTGTTGAAATTCATCTGACACAGATGAGTGTTATTCAAGTAGAATAGTTCTCCAAAAGTAAAAGAATATGAACTTCTGATAATTGACTATCAGCTACTTTATACATAAACATGTTTAGTTTGCCACTAGGTGCCCCCATAACCATAAGAAAGTTAACTTTCAAAGACTGATGGAATAAAATATTTTTAAGAAATTGTAGGCAGTCAGAAATCTTATTTATGCTATAGCCTATATAAAAGATCCAATAACACTGTAACATTGTTGGATTTTACAAGTTATGTTGCTTTCAAGTGCTTTCTAAATGCAGTTAAACTGGTTTGTAGTTTTTTTTCCTTCTGCATCTTGAAATAGTCCTTTATCACTGTATTTTTTTTTTTTTATTATTTTTTTTTCAGTGAAGACTGAGCAGTGTGTGCAAATGGTTGTGCAATTAGGTTGATAGGTCAGTCATACCCCTGTATGGGATTGATTAGCAAATGTAATCAAAACAGAAGCTTCTGTCTAAACATTAATTCAAGGTCATATAGCTGAAGACTGGGACTTTGGATCTTATGCAGTCAGCTGTACTTGTGACAGCTTAGAGGGGTTCAAATCACTACCGACTGTATGTTTAGAGGTCTAAATAAAATGACATGTTGGTTCATAGAAACACTTGTTACTTTTTCTGTTTTGCTAGGTGGTCAACTATGTTAAAGTGTAGCAGAAAAAGGTTTCAGAAAAGTACAGATACTTTGGATTTGTCCCTGTGTTTACACTTTGACATTCCTCTTATTAAGTGGATATGAGCAGTTAATGCTGCTTTGATCCTTTTACTGGACTGCTCATGTGCTAGTTAGGCATCTGTTCTTTCTGCCGATTCTAAACCTTGTGTTTGATACTGACAGTAAAACAAAACTATTGAAGAGAGCCCTATGTGAAATCTCTAAAACTGTAGTAAGCACTGAACACTTCCATAGGAGAACTTAGACTATTTGGGAGCAATAATTATTCTTTATCTTGCATCTTGCTAGGTATAATTGTATCAATATTTTACCATCTTTTTTAACATGGCAGAGAATAATAGTTTTATAGAAATAAGATGAGAAATTTGAGGAGAATATAAGGATGCATTTGATTTGGGGCAAGCACGACTCTAAGTCTTCAACTGTGAGGACTAGAAACCACAGTGACTGTAAAATAAATATTTCTAATTATAGAGACAGGGAATATAGACTGTTAATCCATGTAGTCTATCAATCAAAAGCACAGCTTAAGAAAACAGCTACTTAACTATTCTCTGTGTTTGAGAATATTTTAAGAGAGATATTAATGAGAATGGTTAAGATGGTGGCAGTGCTTTGATTTGTATGCCTTAGCTTTTCACTTCATGATAGATTAAATAATAATAATAATAATAATAATAATAATAATAATAATAATAATAATAATAATAATAATAATATCATAGAATTGCACAGAGTTGGAAGGGACCTCTAGAGATCATCTAGTCCAACTCTCCCACTGAAGCAGGACAACCTAGAGCACATTACTCAGGACTGTATCCAGGTGGGCTTTGAATATCTTCTGAGAAGGAGACTCCACAGCCCCCCTGGGTAACCTGTTCCAGTGCTCTGTCACCCTCACTGTAAAGAAGTTTTTTCCTCATATTTAAATGGAACTTCCTATGTTCCAACTTGTACCTGTTGCCCCTTGTTCTAACACTGGGAAACACTGAGAAGAACCTGTCTCCATCTTCCTTGCACTCACCCTTTAGATACTTATTTACATTGATAAGGTCTCCCCTCAGCCTTCTCATCTCCAGGCTAAAGAGTCCTAGCTCTTTCAGCCTTTCCTTTTAAGGGAGATGCTCCAATCCCCCTCTCATCTTTGTCACTGTCCTCTGGAGTCTCTCCAGTAGCTCCCTGTCTCTCTTGAACTGTGGAGCCCAGAACTGGATGCAGTATTCCAGCTGCGGCCTCACCAGGGCAGAGTAGAGGCGGAGAATGGCCTCCCTCGACCTACTGACCACACTCTTCTTTATGCAACCTTGGATTTAATTGGCCTTCTTGGCAGCAAGGGCACACTGCTGGGTCATGGGTAATTTACAGTCCACACTAATAGTATACTGTCTGTACATAAAGTGTATATCAACTAAAGAGTTAATTTGATAGCAGGACACCTGGTGTGATTAGTGTATCTCTTTCCAGAGGGAAGTGATTCCTGACTCTCTTGCAACTTTGATCTTTCATTCTCCTTTTCTCCAATCCCACTAAGCAGCTGCATCCTCCTTCCCTCATACTGAGATCCTGCTATAGCCATGTCTCTCAGTTTGAGCCCTCTGAGGTGAGGGGCTAAACAGAGGAATGATGTTGGATGATGGGTTGGAGTGGTGGTAGGAAAGAGAGCTGTGGATAGGACCAGTAGCGAGGAGGGAGGTGGACTGCAGAAGATGGTACTGGGGTGGTGTTGTGGAACTTACAGGCTCAGTAATCCACCATTACTCAGACTAGCTGAAGTGTTCCTGTCTTCTCCCTCTCCAGCTGCCCATGTTGTTACTGTTTTCAAGAAATGGATAATGACGGCAGACTGGGAAGTCCAGGAGATGTAAGCTGACTGGACTGCATGGGATAGGCAGAGTGGGCCTGGTATTATGTCACTGCTTTTGTGCCTTTTACGGATGCATGTGTGCCTGGTGTCTCTCTTTAGGTGGCAGGGAAAGTAGCGAGTGGAGCTGCAAGAGTTGAACTCCAGCCCCTCAGTAATGTAGGCAGACTTGTGTTGAAACCTCTCACTTCAGTTCACTGTTCAATTTCCTCCCTTCTACTTTGTGATGGCTTTTTTTTTTTTTTTTTTTTTTTTAAGTGGAAAATTAAAAATAGTTAACCTAGTTTCAAGGCAACTGGATGCTCTTTTCCTATCTCAAGAAACAGTCCTGTAGACCTTATCTTGATTAGTCAGTATTGCTTTTCCTTTGGCAGGTGCTAGCAAATTAAATGAAACTATAAAGAAATAAACTTTAAAAGAATAATGATTTAGTTTAAAAATTCCTTTCACAGAATATGAATGTATGTTTTTGAAACTACAAGTGAAAATTAACATAGTTCCCCCAAACCTGCTTGTGCATTCTTTAAAGATTTTATTTTCATTTCAGGAGGGGAAAAAAAAAGCTTATTTTCTGATAAGACTGTGACAGCCAGAAACCTAAGAGATTATCTTTCAGAAAATTATTCCTCTATCAGGAGATTCAGAAATGCAGATTATACTAATATATAAATTCAATTACTTCTGTCCTCTAACTCATAATGTATGAAAGAAATTAAAGCATCAGCGGAAGAACTGCAAAGTGTCCCTTGTCGTGTGCATAGGTAACCTTTGTAAGTATGAGATGAAGAGTTAGAAGGGATCTATTGTTGACTTTGTATTTCCTTTCCAATGGCATGAAAATTCCACAATTGAAATATTTAACAGCTGGATAGTTGACAAAATAATAATAAGCACAATAAATAATTACCTAAGTCTCAAAAAATTACGCAGATTATCTGATATTAGCAGATTTTAGAGGAAAAAACACAGACAGTTGGATAAACAGAACAGACAGATGACCATCTGAAATGTCATTATGGTTTGAATTTCATGCATAATATTTCTTGTAATGCAACTCTAGTTTATGGTTGTTTTCTGTGACATATTTTCTTGCTGTGAGAGTTACAGAAGATTTTTTGATCAGAAGATTGATAAGAAAGGTCATCTCTGTGAAATTTTTTATTCATGTCCTGAAATCACATCTTTTATGTATTTATAAAGAATTAATGAGCTAAGTGTTATCATTTCAATTTTTTATGTTGCTTAGAAATGGACTGAATGTGTTCAGACATGCCTTGAAATATTTAATCCAGCTGTAGTGCAACTACAATCTCAAGTGGGGAAATCTCTAGAATAGTTTTATTGTTTGTATCTCGAGGATAGAAGTTGCTTGTTTACTTTCTGTGATGTCTGAAATGACACCCTTTAAACTGACTAAGTAGATACTTTGTAGGGCAAGAATACCTAATTCCACAATCTTTAAAAATGTAGCTATTGCTTGTTCTTTATTTCCCACACCCAGCTTTATTTGAAGAAAGGCACTGACTCCTGTGCTCATAAGGCATTTGTATTCATATCTCTTTCCTACCATGTAGTTGTTTAAACTGGAGATCACTAGAGGCATGGCACATACTTTTTGAAATCTTTGCACTGGAAACATAATACAGGAGGCTGATCTTTAAAGCAATGATGATTTCTAGGCAAACAGTATATGTCTCTGTCCATTAGAGGGTGAAGTAAAAATGAGATAAACAAGAAAGCAAGTAACAGGTGATCTGCTCTTTTACTTGATATTGCGATTCTTGTAAAATGTCCTGTATTTTATACAAAGGGCTTATTGGTCACTTCAGTTGAGGTACTAAAATTGAGCAAGAATGTCACAGAGTGCCAAATCTTGCAGATAATAGATAATACCTATCTGGTATTATCCATATAGGCAGGTATTGTTAAGTAATGATATTTTGTACTGGGGAAGTGTCAGCATATATTGAACAGAATAAAATCAGTGCATTAGCAGTCGGACCAAAATATTTATTTATATAAAATCCATCCAATTTCCCTAAATTATAGAGATAATAGCAAAAGAGAAAAAAGTTAGTCTGCAAGAGCCCTTTCTCAACTTAAGAGTCCTTTTCTGAAGAGTTTCTATTTTGTTTTAGGCCTTAGTTCAATAACTTCTCTCCCTGTCTATACTGTAATGCTGAATGTTTTAGAAATGAAAGCCTTTTCTATATTCCCTTTGCTTAGTTCATTTCAGGTTTTTTAGGCTTTGTTCTTTGAGTCACTGCTGACTTGCATGTTAGGGCTTTTTAAAAAAAGGTTCATCTTACCTTGGGAACACAAGTGAGCTACTTTTCCACCTAATGCTAAAGTAATATAAATTGCCTTTTACTAAGTATTTCTCGTTGGTTTTATTTCCTTGAAACTTCACTGGAAAATCACAAATACAATCTATTGTGTAACTGGTCTGACCAATACCCTTAATCAGCAGAGAAAATAGATGGAAAACAATCAGGAGTCAGCGTCCATCAGATTGTATCGTAGCAAATGTCACTGGAGAGTGTGTATGTTGAAAGCTTGACTACAATCTCCTGTGAGCTGTTCTTCACTCTTTGCCCAACATCCTGTAATTTAAACCTGAAGAGCTATATTAAATACACTTACAGAAATTCTGCTGGTTGCACAAAACAGCAGTTCATTTCCCATCAGTTCAATGGGATTTTTTTTTACTCTCATCAGACTGCGGTACTGCAGGATCTCGCATGCATGAGAATAGGAAAGGAAGAGAGGGGAAGCAGGTGACTGTTGGTTTGTCGGGTTTTTTTGCAGCTCTTTCAGCTGACTCAGAACCTGCAACTGAGAAGAGCCCAGGGGAGCAGTGCTCATCCAGTCCTTCAAGCACAACTTCTTCAACTTCCACAGGACCTTGTAAACAGGCCCTTCTGATTCCACCCTGTAGCTGATTCATATTCCTGCATACAGTGAGCACCCGCAGACCTGAGTAGTTGCTTTGAGACTATTCTTCCCACAGGGAAAAGTGCATACCAAATCCGTAAGCAGTGCAGAATCCATCTGGTGTTGAAATAAGCGCTTAGCATCCTTCTAAGGGCATAATATCTGCCCTGTGAAGGGGGGAAGAAGAAATAATTGCTTTCTATTTCAGTTCTTGATTATTTCAATTCTTATTTCAATTTAGCGTTTGCACTGCTGTTATCCCTCACTACCTTTTTCTGATGTCTGGATATTCCTGCCAGCCTAATTTGAATTCCATGTGGCAGATGTTTTTTTTTGCATCATGCATTAGGTGAAGGTAAACCAATAACCCTGGTTTCTGTGGAGGTAGAACTTGAAGGGAAAAGAAATCTAGCTTTGATAACTGAGCAGCAACATTGCAGTCTTAAAAGGGGCTAATATTTTTAATGTTTGCCTGACCTAAGGGTGTATTATTGCTCATAATGGATAGCAAATGAAAAAACCTAAACATACTGCGCATTACAGCCCTTTTTACCTTTCCATTGTATGTGACAGACACATTACTTTGCTAACCAGTATATCTCTCTTTGTCCTAGCATTTGTACAGTATCTCAAAGGATTTAGGAAAATAAGCAGTCTGAATCATCAATTAGAGGGTAAACAGAAATATTGTAAATGGTGAGTTTACATAAAACTACATAAATTTTCTAATTTTCCTGTACATTATTTATATTTAATCTAGAATTGGTCTTAATCAGTATGTCATATTTTATCATAAAAGCATGCAGTGCATTTATCCTAAGAAGTTAAAACATCTCCAGTCAATTAACACAATCATCTTCATTGTGAGTTATGTGGTTTTTATTTGTCCTTGAGTCTGTTTAATTATCATGAGGAGAGTTACTCGAATGCTGGATCTAACTATTCCTTTTCCTTGGTGCAAACCTTTATTTGTGCTAGTGTCTTTAATACTTCACAGACAAATAATGAATAATGAAAATTTCTGTTATGTGAGAAGACAAAATGTGACTATTTGTCTTAACTGGCAGCCCTTGTGCAAAGACAACATCAAAGAGTAAGGTTTCTGGTGCTGAAGATCCATTAATAGACCACATTTTCCACTATGACTTCAGACATACTCTTCAAGGCTTTTCTGCAATGCAATGCAATGTGTTGTGAGTAGCAATGGCTGGGAGATCTTCAAATGCTCACTTTTAATCTGAGCTGAAGCGCTAAAGTTTTGACGCCTGTCGTTTGTCATCTGGATAAGGCACTAAAGAAGATGGGCTATTTTTTTTGTTCTTGGTGCCTTCAAGTTGAGTCCCAAGCTTTTGACTAAAACATTTCTTCTAAAAAGGCAAAACACAAGAAGGTTAGTAGAGGGAAAAATAACATGGAAATTCATTGCTTAATGAACACATAAGAGACTAGATTAAAAAGATGAAGGCGTTCGTCTTTTGGCCTAAGATTCTATGAATCTGTTACCTTGGATGTATGGAGATGACCTTAAGTGATGAAGGCAGAGAAGTTCTGAGTGGATAAAGCTGAAGTGATACTGAACCTGGGAAAAAACTAATGAAAAAAACCAAGAAACCCAAATAAAAAGCCCAAAGCCTCCTACTGAATAATGCTGTTGTAGTAGCTAGTACTAGTGTAGTAGCTAGCACTACGTGAGCTAACCTGTGTACACCTAAAGACCACATTGCTCAGGTTTTCTGGACTTAGGAATATTTTATATGTCCTCAGTTCTCACCCTATTATTGTGCTTTTTTGTTAGGGCCACACTTATACTTCAGCTCTTACTGAGCAGTCTTTGAAGCAGAGTTCAGATAGTCTAGGTAAAGCAAACTAGAGCTTGTAATTCTAACAGCTGAGGAATTTGAAAGTCAGATAGGTGATACTGACGTATTGTGGGGGAACCTGGTTGCTGGTAAAAGTGACCCATATAGTTAAATAGAAGTCTTTAAACTTTCATTTAATAGAGTTGTGGTCTGGGCGGCTCGATGAGAGTGTTGTTTGCTTTAATTGTAATAGCTACAATGGTATGGTAGTAACATGAACAGAACTGCAGACTCAATTCTTACAAGCACAGGATACAAAGCTATTATTTTTTTCCCCGTCTTTTCTTGATATACTTTAGCAACGATGTATGGAAGATAGAACCGAGAATACAGGGCTGCTGCTACGACTCCAACAAAAAGGGGGCCTAGGCTCTGACTGGAGCTTGTAAGTTTTTGTGGCTTCTAAAATCCACTGTTCTGGAGAAAGATACGATGTTGGATACAGTGTTGTCACTTTCTATGATTCTCTCCTAATATGATTCCTGCAGTGTCCTCTCCCCTTTTTCAGGATGAGAATATGCTAGTCTATGCTTCATCTTGAAAATTAATTTCACTCTTCCAAATAGACTTTCTTTATTGCTTTTCAACTTACCAGTTCTTAGGACTTTATCTGTTTAATTAATTCAGCATGGAACTTCCAATTGACTACACAAATGTTTAAAAAATAAATTCTATATTTTGAACTCAGCCGTTCATGACTTTGCCAGATTAGGTTATTTCATAGAATCATAGAATCATAGAATCCTAGGGGTTGGAAAGGACCTCGAAAGATCATCTAGTCCAACCCCCTGCCAGAGCAGGGTCACCTAGAGTACATCACACAGGAAGGCGTCCAGGCGGGTTTTGAATGTCTCCAGAGAAGGAGACTCCACAACCTCTCTGGGCAGCCTGTTCCAGTGCTCTGTCACTCTCACAGTAAAAAAAATTTTTCTGATATTCACCTTAAACCTCCTATGCTCCAATTTGTATCCATTACTCCTTGTCCTATCACTGGTCATCACTGAGAAAAGCTTAACTCCATCTTCTTGACACTCACCCTTTACGTATTTGTAAACATTGATGAGGTCACCCCTCAGTCTCCTTTTCTCCAAACTAAAGAGACCCAGCTCCCTCAGCCTTTCCTCATTTGTGGAACAATGATGGATTATGGTATTGCTTTCTCCTCCTTCCTAAGAATGATTTCATTCCAGAATCTTACAAGTCAGTGCCAGAATCAAGCTACCTACTTAAAGCTGAAAACATGCATCTGCACAGTATCAGAGGCACAGAACAAGATAAACACTTGCATAGGTATGCTGAGCTATACAGGTGACATATTAAAGTTGCATTCACTTACATATCATAGCTTTGATTATATTTTGTATTTTTCACTGTAATTCTTAAACATCCCTTGGTACAATATTATGCTTTGCTGTGCTCTTTTATTGTACCATTTTGCTTCATTTTCTAAGTAAATGTGTTGCAATATAACAAGATTTGCTCTACAAAAATCTGTTAATTTGGCAACTTTTTCATTGCATATGAGACAGTCATAGGCGAGTTACTAGTTAATAGATGTATCCAGATGGATTTTTAAGGAAGCTACAGAAAAAATGCACAAAAAAAGCTTAGACAATCTCTCTTGTGGTTTATCCTTACTGTACAAAACTGCTTGATGAAAGAAACATTAAAGAGCTGCCACTTCACATTTTGTTATGCAGGTTTATAAAAAATCTTGACAGTGCCCTTCAAGTCTTCATTTTCTGGGGGAATTTTCAAGTCTGATTAATTTGTTTAACAGTTATTTGTCCCAGTGCATAATGTTAACTTACATTCATCTTCTGCGAACTGGAAAGTTTTTTACTGTTTTTTATTACAGTCCATTCAGATTTAGTGTGTTTTATGAGGGGATAGAATTTGGTGCTTCATGTCTAGCATGATTCTGTGGCCTAGTTGGTTCTTTTGTATCTTCTAGCTCAATATGACTCCTAAGGATTACTCTCAGTAAAAAATCCTGAGATGAGGTCACATAGTTATATTTTTTTATGATGTACAAGACATAATAGTATAAATGTAGCTGAAGCAATATGTAGATGTGTTTTTCTTTTCTGTTAAATTCCTCAGTACTTCTTTAACAAATGATGATTTTTGCCTTTTGCTGTTATTTAAGCTTCACAGGGATTAAATCTTGTTTGTTCTCTTGTTTATCTCATTAGAAGTTTACAAAATGTTAGCTTAGGAAACTTTATTTTTGGAGCTGATGGAGGCCAGGCCCCCTTCTGGAAGAAGGTTTATCATCCATGTTTAGTTTGGCTTTACTTCAGCATTTTACCAGACAGGTATATCTGATTCCTCTTTGATGTGTGAAAGGTGTTTTTTTCCCTCGTGATTTCATCTTAAGTAATAGGCAAGAGAAAAAAAATGAACAGGATAATTCAAAATTCTAACTGTTCTCAGGGATTACAAACACAGCTCATGTAGTTGATGCAGGATAATTCAAAATTCTAATTGTTCTCAGGGATTACAAACACAGCTCATTTAGTAAATGATGGGCTTTCTTTGGTTTTATTTTTGTTTGTTCTGTTTTGCTTTTGATTTTGTTTCTTGTTTGTGTTTTGCAGCTGGATTGTCTTGTGAAATTGAAGTACCAAAAAAAGAAACATACTTATGGTCTGTGTATGTGCATATATTACATCTTTTCAAACAACCATTTTAAAGTGCTGCTCCATGATATCTTGTAACAGAGAAATTTTACTTATAAGTATCAGTTTGTTAAAGAGCTCAATTCTGCAAAGGCTTTCAAAAGCAATACGGCAAGTTTGAGGAGCATGTAGTTCAGGCAGTCTTAATTACTTGGTTCACACCATTATCTTTGGACAAAACCTGACTATTACACCTTCAGAGGCAAGATCTGGTATCCAGGACCCCAGCAGGGCACAGCTGAGCCCCTCAGCTGAGATGGTGCTGCCTCTTGGAAAACACATTTAAGAAAGGGGAAATCACTGGACAATGAGAGACGAGTGAGGAAAAGAAATGCCTGAATGCATTTTCAGTGTATTTTACTCAAATATAGGTCTCTTTGCTGCCTGAGTTCCCAATTGTTTAATATTCCATAGGTTGATGGAAATTTCAGTTTACCCTTCACCTACCATATAATTTGCTAAGGTTAAGTTTTGGGAACCTATATGTTTTGGAAAAGGAGCACATTAAATGAAGAATGACATAGATACAAGTTTAAGGTCTCTGATAAAAACAATACATTTTTTAATTTCCTCCTATTTTTCTCTCTCCCATTTCATCTTGCTAGTATTTTCTGAGAAAATAACATCTCCAACTACCATTTCTCATCATCATGTATTTTTCTTTAAAAAGAGCATTTCTTTTCAAGTCAGTCCTTTTTCTTGCACTGAGATTTGCTCAGTTTTTGACAGGTGGTGCTGGCAGAACTTCATTATTTGCTGCCCAGATATTACCCCACTGAAATGGTAAGAAAAGACTTGTCAGAATTTGGTTACTGCCTCAACTGGGCAGATATCTCAGACAGCAGCTCCCAGCCTTTGTCTTCACTAACATAGCAGGGAAATCTATTGTCCCTGTATGCAGCAAAACAGCTGAAGTGAAAAGACTAAATTTGGGTCCTACTTTTGAACTTCTGAGAAGAGACAAACTTTCCAGTTTGTCACACACTTGTGGAAACCAGCAGATTAGACAACTGAAAGCTGGGTAACTTGAAATGTTTATTTTAAAACATTTGATGCAGTAGATGTATGGGTGATAAAGCAGTGTCATAAACTTAGGCTATTATTAACTGAACGTGAACAATTAAAGATGAAGACCAAGCCAGTTATCTGACTATTCTTTTTTAATTATTTACTATTGTTATTGTAATATTGTGTCCAATCTTGGGTACATTTGAATTTTACTGGCAGTGGTAACCAAATCCAAACAAAACACAAACCAAACCAAAAAACCTGCTATACATCAAAGTCTTGTACAAATTTAAAATACTTACGCGTTCAGGAATAAAGAACAATGAAATACATGACTCTGACCAAAGATAGCTTAGTCAATAAAGTACAAATTCATTGTTCATAAAGACTTTGACTTTATGTTGGTGAATTAAGTGTCAGATTACACATTTAATGATACCTCTGTTTTCCTTTAGTTTACTTTCATTTTGCTATACATATTTTAAAACCATTTTTTTCTACGTAAAGACATTGATGATTGCCCTTTGCAATAATCTACAAGTGTGAACTGTAGAGGTTGTGGACTTTAAAAATAAGGAAGTAACTTTGGAAAGAAAAATCTGGCAATAGTGTCTTTGCCATAACAGTGAGGATACTGAAAATGGAAGGGTACCAGAAAAAGATGGCCATAAATAAATTTTATTGAGCAAGGTATTTTGATTCCCCATCTTGGTTAGATCTAATGCTTGCTGGGATACTCTGAGGGAGTTACACTGAGCTTTTTTGTTAAACTCTGGCAATTCCTTCTTTGCACTGGACAAGTCTAACTCTAAGTATTTCCTTGTGTTAGATGCATGCATTTTCAGGAGGACTGATGGCATTGAAGGTGTTTCACAAGTAATGACCAGGCTGAGAGCTGCAGCACCAGAGCATACATCTTAGGTTGTTCTCTTCAGGTCAAAATTTAAGCACATTGTTGCATCACGTTCCACAAGAGAGACATTAGAATTCTCTCACAACAACCGCAGGCACCATGGACTAATTACTCATCCCTGGTCTTTGCAATAGTATAACTCACCAAATTATTTCTTGCATTTTAAAGAAGGTGCAAATTAGCATGTTTGAGCAACAGACAAATCTGACTACGTGGAGAGGCCTCAGCTCATGTTGCCTTAATTACATTTTCTAAAGCCATTGAGCTTCTTTTTTAGCAAGTAGTTTGTCATTCCTTCTTACTTTTTTTAGCAACTTTCACACTTGGACTTGCTAACAGTTTGATTAAGGAGCACAGTAATTATGTCTACCAAAGACAGGGTCATCCTGTTAGTCTCTGACATCTCTGAAGAGATTAGGATGGGGGGGGGGATGCTGTTATTTTTCTGACATCTATAACAATTATTTTGTTTGGCCTTGTCTACGGGGTATGTTCTATGGTGCTTTTTTCTGTATATGTGATTTATCTGAAGTGCTCACCAAATACTTAAAGACTCTTGTTTCTTGTTTCTTCTTTTTTTGAAGAGAACTCATCTTCAGTTAGAACTAAGTAGGGATGTCCATCTGGACTCTGTTCAATTCACCTGAGCTCTCTGGAATGTGAAAATCCCAGAGCAGTTCCAGCAATTACTTCTATTTTAAGGATCACTTGCAATCACAGTTTATTCTAGTACTGCTTTACTAGTTGCATTGTTGCTTTTAGCAGAGGTCATTGTGTAACTAAACGATCCATCCAGGGTGCAATACCTTCCAAAGTGAATCACAGCTTTTCACACAGGATGAGCAGATATGTTTTGTTGTGGTTCATTTTTATTTTTTGGTTGCTTTATGATCACAGGAAGACTTGATATATAAATCTTTGTCTTTAGTTGAGAAAACTTGAGGAAAATAAAACAAAGGTCTTCAGCTAGATCATATTCTGTAAAGAGGTACAAATGGGAAGCAGTTTCATTGTTTCCTGGTTTAAAAACTGCCTGTTGTTTTTCAGTAATTCCCTTGGCACCAACAATTAACTGCATGGGACAAGAGTGTGTAGATATGTCTGCAGTCTCCATGCTGCCTGAGGCTTGTGTGCCTGTCACTGAACCATATGTAATGTTCTTTCAGTTGCCTATCTTATTGCCTCCCTACTGCCTCTCAGCTTCCACCTCTCTGTCTCTAGTTTGTTCTCTGACATTGTCTCTGTCATTTTCTGTTGCTCTGCCTCTTTCTCTTTTTTTTAAATAACACCTCAAAATATGTGATAAAATTTGACCTAGAGTTTTACATATGAAGTAATTTTTATCTGGGAAATTGTGTTATTTTTCTTCCCTCTGAAGACCATATGCCTTCTGTATATGAAAAGACAAGTAGGTTCCCATAATGCATCTGAGTTCAAAGGAGAGCTTGGGGAGATGACATAAGAATTTTTTAATTTCAAAGACTTTATTATATGTTTTTCTCTGTGACTGTGGCACAGTTGAAATGTGGTTCCTGTTTTATAAGCTATGGTTGTAGACTTGTGTGTGTGCATGATTACTTTTTAAAGTGCTGAAGTCATTAGAAATCTGGAAGAATTGCTTTTTTTGGACCCCAAAAATAGAGGAAAACCTTACATTTTATGTAAAATTTATCCGAGCCCTAAAGTGGTGAAAAATGTATATTAAAAAGGAATTATGAATTATAAGAAAAGACATTTGGGTAAAGTCTAAGCTTTTTTTTATTTTTTGCTTGAGACTTTCTAAACATACATAGTATAAAACTCATCAAAGTCTTTCAGATCAGTTGAAAAAAACCACAAAATCCCTTAAACTTTTAACAGAACATCTTCTCTCCCAGACAAAAGAATTAATGGAACTTTAGAAACTTAGTTCAGATGAAGAAACGACTTTGAGTGACTTGAGGGTTGATCCTTTGTTCCTTTGAAAAAACAAATAGTCTCTCTCTACCTTACAAAATTTAGACAACTTTGCCTGGTTAATCCGTCTCATTCAAGAGAGCTGGTAATTAAGTGGTTCTGCATCTTCAAGAATAAGAATGGTTAATCCCAGTACTTAGAAAAATGCCTATGTATATCAGGAGGCCAGCTTTGCCGAACAGGGAGCTCATGATAGAGCTCCAATACATAAAGAACATATTCTGGAGATTCAAATGAAGACAGGCTGCAAAGAGGGAGCTTAGAAACATTGCCTGGTCCTGCAGGGATGGTGTCAGAAAAGCCAAAGCTCAGTTAGAACTGAAATGGCAAGGGATGTTGCAGGCAATTAAAAGACTTTCTACCACAACACGAGCAGTAAGAGAGTTAATGAAAATGTGAGTCCATGACAAAACGGGCCAGTCATTTAGTGATGTAGAGGATGTAGATAAGGTAGGGTCATTCAGTGCCTTCTTTGCCTCTATACTCACCGTAAAGTCTCCCAAACCTTTGTGCCTAGACACAGGGTTCAAACAGAGTAACAACCAGAAGTGGAAGTTGGTTGAGTCAGAGATCTCTATTACTTTTTAAATAGCATACAGATTGAGAGATTTCCTAATGACTGCAAAAAGGCAAATGCTGGACTCATTTTTCAAAAAGAAAAATTATGATGGAGGGAACTACAAGCCAGTCACCCACAACATTAGTGCATTTTCTTTGCATCTTTATGTAAGTCTTGCTGTCTTGTCTTTTAACACCCTAGTTTGAAATACTTGAGAGGAGTGGATTTCTGATAGAAGTAGCTTTGATAAAACGATTTTCTTTAAAAGTCTTTTGAACTTGGAGATTTCCACACTTGCCTCATCATAAACTAAATGTCAAGCTATTTGTAGTATATGCCATACGTTATCTTTTTCTTTAATGTGTGTGAAAAATGTAATATGGAAGAATCTGAGCAACTTTAATTTTTGCCAGTGGGTAGAGAAGATATTTTAACAGAATCTGTGGAACCTGCTAACTTTATCACTTTGGAGCTGCTCAAATTCTTGTGAAATAGGATCAAAGATCATACTAATTATGAAATGTAGTGCATTATATCAATTAGGAGTGGCCAATATAGCTCTTATAAGATACTATTGTTGTGTTTTGCCAGGAATTTGGAGGTTAGAACAGGGAAGAAATAAAATGTAAAAATATCTACATTGGCTGCTAACTATATCTTCAGAAAGGTCCTATAATGCTTCTAAACTTGCTCATATCATCATTGTGTTCTGCTCAAAAGAAATAATTAACCAAGAAGATATTCTTATGAATTGTGAGTCCTTGAGCAAATAAGAGAGAAGGGCCAGACTTATCCCTGAATGTGAGACTTCTGCTTGATGTGTGACACTTCTGTGGCACTGTAAAAACATGACTCACATTCCTTCAGTCTGAGAGATACCATTGCTTGGTACCAGTTGTTGGATCACATTTAGATTACAACATCCAGTTATTGGTTACTAAATATAGGGAAATATTGGAAAACTAGGGAAACTATGGAAAGCTCCAGATACATATGATGTGGGTGGATATAAACTTGGATTCAAGGTTCCCTTAGACTCCTTCTGCAGTTAGTCCCTCACTTGTATGGACAGATACACTCTTCTCTCAAAAGTAGGTATGTTACTTTAGCCTGATAGCAGGTTTTACTTGAGTAACTTGAGGGATGTGCAGTAGGAGTAGAAGTTTCTTTGAATAGAGATTAGTTGCTAAGCATTAAAGATTATATTTACTGAGAAATGATAACCAGTGTTAATAGATTAATAGAGGTGTAATAGCTAATGCAAACCTGATAACAATTTACAAATGCTTAGTAAAAAGTCTTTTCAGGTGTGATCCTCCTTAATGTCAATTGAATAGTTGACTGAATTATTCATTATTTTTTAATGAATAAAACAATAGATGATTTTGAGGCAAGACATGAAGAATGACTCGTGCTTTAAGACCAGCAAAAGTAACTTGGGTATTACAGAGGAAAGGCTGCAAACTAACTATATATGCTGGTGAATACCTCATAGTAGTAGTTCCTTCCCCCCCACCACCCCACCTCTACAAACCTTATTTTACTTTGTTGTTGTTTTTTCCTTCTCTGAAAATTACTGTTTTGCACATATCCCAGGTGACCAGCTTTGTTTTCAGCCACCTTTGATGTCTTTTCGTTCAACTTAAATTAGTTGCAATAAATCAAGTAACACAATGTGACTATTTGCTGGATGATATGAGCAAACCTCCATAGGCACTACAAAGAGGTGCTGTTCTTTAACAGATATGTTGAGATTTTTTTTTTTTTTTTTTTAAATAGCCATTTAGATAGCTGATACCTTCACAAAAGCTTACCTATCTGACATCTGTGGATATTATGAAGCTACTGTTTGTTTCCTTACCTTCCATCCATTTAATAAGGTGTTTAAACTTGTACTCAGAAAAGCAGTTTTGCCATATATAACAAGAACTAAAAAACAAAAGGATGACTTCTGTTGTAACCAGCTCAAGAAAGAATGCACTTCTGAAATGAACAGATTTCAGAAATTACATAGGACTGCTAGATATACTTAACAGACTCATACTGGTAATAAAATGTAGCATTGCAGTCACATGGAATTCATTTCTAGAAATAGAAAAAAGAAGGGAATGGGAACAGGCCAGCATGGATTTACAAAGAATAAATCAAACCTGATCAACCTGATTGCTTTCTGTGATTTGATGTCTAGGTCTGTGGATCAAGAGTGAGCAGTGAATGCATAACATCAATTATTTCAAAATATGTGCAAAAATCAGTATTTTATACATCTTTATGAGAATTTTCTAAATCCATCTTCATCTCCCTCCTCACCTACATCAGAGTTGCACTTAAGATTTATACTTTTCAAAGCTTTCTTAGTACAAAAAAGCATGTGTATTTGCACACATGAATATAAATTCACATGACAGTGAATAATGAATAACTGTATTTTCTGTGCAGTTTATTGTGCTCTCTGTAATGTCGGTCATTATTCTATCTGACGTGGATAGCATTTTCAGATTGATGTGTTTAAAATTAATGAGGCATTTCTTCTCTCAGTGAAGAAGCTAATAAAGAACATTTTTCCCTATGAATTATGTAGATTAATTAATACCAATAAACTTAATTTTCAGAGTTTTATGATTTTTCTTCTTTCTAGCAATGCATGCTAACATTTAGAGGTTGAAAGAGCTGCAGTGGCTGGAATACTGAATTTCAATAAGAAGAAGTTTTTTAGAAAACGAAAAAAAAATAATGTCATTCTTCAAGGAAGAAAAAGGAAGAGTTTACTTATTTGCTTCAGCTATTCAGTGTAGAAAGAGCAAGTTTAAAGTTATATTTTTCCTTTTTAAAAATTTTTTTAACAGAGAAGAATGTAGGTGTTCAGTTACTCACATCACTGATTCTGGTTTTGGAAGCTAACAATATCTGTTTTTTTTGGGGGGTGGAGGATTATTGGTACTCAGAGGGGTAATTTCAGTAGATGGAGAACATAATCTTTCATGTCAGAACTGTGACGCATTTTCCAAACCTACCTATTTTTCTTATCTTCCTATGTGTGTGTTGGATAAAAAGGCATATGTATGACAGCTGCTGATTGCAGAAAATCACATACAGCATGAATGTAACTGAGATAACCTACAGTTTCTGGAATAATGTGAAATAAAATTTGATATTCACCTTGAACTGTAAATTGTTTCAAGTGCAGCTCTTGCTAAATGGATCACAAAAGAGGAAGAACTGGAGACAAGAAAGCCTCAAATACAAGAACGTACAAAACATTGGGTATCTTTTTATTGTTTGCAAATAATTTTACCAGCTTGCTGCTCATTATAGTAATATTTTGTAATAAAAAGGAGAAATAGTCTTCACATCCTGTCTCTAAATATCCATCTTGGAACCAAATGTATCCTGCTATCTCCTATTGAGGTCTATATATATAGACCTAGTAAGGTCTATATATATAGGTATAACAGATACACTAGAATACTGTAGCTTTGTAAAATCTTTACATATAAACAGAAGGTATTGATGCAGCTTATCAACTTTATACATTTTTAGAGAGTTTTTTTCCTAACAATATTATTCTCTAAACATTATTTATTCCATTATATTTGTGCTTGGGAAAATCTATAGTCTTCCACCCTTTGTTGTATCCAATGATGTTCCAGGCCAGACCCCCACCAAAGCCTTCAGGGGTTGATTATTTCTTGCTGAAGAACAGCACAGTCATGAATAAAGAGAAGTAGCACAAGGGTCTGGGCCATAATGGCAGCAAAGCCAGGGATTCCCTGGGGACAGTCACAGATCTCACACCCTGAGGGCAGTCACAGGGACAGGGATAAGGACAAGCCATCTGCAGGCACAGAGAGAGGGATGGAGAGAGTTGTGGGAACGGGACACCTTCTGGCTGCTGTGAAGAACAGCACTGCGAATTCTGCAGAGGAGGAGCTACCACAGGGACTCAAGTGGTCTGCCGGTGGGAGGTGCTGGAAAGCCCAGCTTGCTTTTTTCTCTCTCCCTATAAAGGACCTGGCTTTAGTTGGCTTTAGATATTAAGAAAGCTTTCACTTTTAACTAACACCTTAGCTTAAGATTCTTTTAAATAATTGCAAAGTTTGTATTATCACCTTTCTTAAGTATTATTCCCATAATTTTTTTAGATCCAGTATAAGGCCTACTAATAAGTAAGTTGCTGACATTCAAATGGTTCACCTTTGCCAACTAACTGACTATTAGTTGTGCTTTTTACTGTGAAGATGCCTCCTTGTTTTATTCCTTTAACATCCTGGTTTGCTGCTCTACTGGAGAATACCCTGGAACTGCCTCATCCCTGGGACCACCATCACAACAGGGAGGACTAGCTGTGGTCCTCCTCCCTGCTGAGCTGTTGTAGTCCGTACTGTCCATGAACCAGCCATAATGATTATCGCCCCACTGTGGGAATCTGCTCTGGGTCCTCTCCCTCACACTGTTCCTCTGGAACTGGGAAAAAGGGCCAAATCCGTGCCACCCTTTGCTGCTGTCTTCTTGCCCAGGGTGCCACACATAGTGAGGTGGGTAGGTGTGGACGAGGCAGGGACGTTCCCTTCCGTACAAAGAGCAGGCTGTGCTGCTCCACCAGAAAGGGAAAGAAGAGCCAGATCCATGCCAGCCTCTGCTGCCTTCTTGGTACCCCGGGTGCCACACATGGGGATGGGATTGTATGTGGACCAGGTAGGCAGGTTCCCTTGTGGTCACAGTGCAGGCCACGCAAAACCTTCCTGAGCAGCTGGGGTTTGGCAAGGCTGAAAAAAGCTCTCATGCACTTGCCTGGGTTGTCTCGCTGGGGCTGACTGGTCCAAAGGAGTGGCTCTTCTGGAATAGTTGGCCAGTGCTGGCTGGATTCATGCTCATTTTCTTTGCTTTTACTGAAGAATCTTTGTCCCTGTCCCAGTTTCTTGATTTCAATAAAGCATGGTGGCTCACACCAGATAAATCTGTGGGTATTCTTTGGTATTTTGTGGAGATGATGTTCAGTTATATGCCAGTGTGTGGCTTTGATTTTGAGCGTAGCATCTTCACTCTTAAAGGGTGCCTACAAAATTTTTTTCCAGGAAATAAAACAAGTTCAGTCCTAGCATGCTGTAAAGTAGCCTGCTCTTAACTGCAAGTATTCAGTGGGCTCCTTAGCTTGGATATGGTGCTATGTTAGATACAGCTTGAAGTGTCTGGCTAGGAGCTGGCTTAGGACAATAGTGTGGCTGAGGTATGTCTTTATTTAACCACATAAATATTCTTACAGTTTTTACAAAAAATAAAGCTGGTGAAAAATTGCTCCATTTTTTGTAAAATATTTCATTCGTTACACCCATGTGTATGCGTATCCATATAAGCTTGCAAGCATATATTTGACTGTTCTGATCTGGATGACAAGGTTTTAATGATGTATGCAATAATGCCACTGATCTGACATGAAAGGGTGAACAATTTAGCCAAAATTATATTTGCATATTAAATGATTATGGCATAATACAGACTGAAAACATACTAGTCTTATGAAAAGACAAAAATACAATGTGGTTTTTAACATGCAGAAGCTCCAGCAGAGATGTGTAGTATGTCTGATACTTGGTTGAATGTTTTACACACATGGGTAACTTGGTCTTGCTAGTGATAAAGCAAGCCAAATTACTTCAGTTCTCATTTTCTTCCATCACCTTCTGAAGTGTCCACAAATACTGACAAGTTATTTCACAGTTTATTGGAAAGGAACTGCAAAAAGAATCATAGGATGTTTCTAGAAGACTGCAAAAGCAAAATGCAGTATCTGTGAGGAAATGGTTGCTCTCAGATACATGCTTTTAATTTTGATGGCCTACACTAAGTAGCCTTGAGCACTCTAATCCTCTGAGCTGGCTTTGTAAAGAATTAACATCCAAAAAGGATTACATGCTTAACTCCCGTCAGGTGTCTGACTGAATTTCTTTGCAAACTTGTAAACTCCAGAGAGAGCAATATTATATAAGTATTTTTATAGTGTTAGCTTATTTAGATTTTCCCCTAAATTGCTTAAGGATTTTGAAACCTTACACTACCTAGAACCTCTCATCTTTGTCTCTTAAAAGCTGCCATACCTAAATGTCATCTTGTACAGCTGCCAGCTATACAAACATAAGTGCAGAATAACTCCTATAACTGTTGCCTATTAAATTTACACTGAATTTAGATGAACCTGTCATTGAAACAACATCTGGGCTACTTCATTCCTATTTAGTTGTGCCAAAGAGTTTAGAGCACTCGTGTGAATAGAGAATATGTTTCTGCTAGATACGCAGTACTTTATCTTCATTGCTCTGCATGTCTGATTATGCAAATATCACATTTGGAAACTTATTACATTGATTATGGAAGAGAATACAGGTGATACAATGCTCTTACTAACAAATATGCAAACGATAATGGTGGAAGTGAGAGTAGAATTTGTTATAATGTTCCTGCGTATTTCTAATCTTCTTAGGAATACACCAAATAAGCAAAACAACAAAATCGTCTGGAAGCGTCTTCTGTTTTTATTATAAGCTTCATCATTCCCTTCTACCTTTTTCTGTCTTTTAGCATTCTTCAGCCATTTTTTGTTCAAACTATGAACAGTTTGAAAGAGGGGGATGTCTCTTCAAGATTGGAAAATCTTCCTTTTCATGATCAGTTTAGGGATCAGTCGAGTAATCTGGACATCCATAAATCGATGGGTCCAGATGAAATGCATCCAAGGGTGCTGAGGGAGCCGGCAGAGGTCATTGCTAGGCCACTCTCCATCATCTTCGGTATGTCATGGGTAACAGGAGAGTTGCCTGAGGACTGGAGGATAGCAAATGTCACTCCAGTGTACAAGAAGGGCAAGAAGGAGGACCCGGGTAACTATAGACCGGTCAGCCTCACCTCCATCCCTGGAAAGGTGATGGAACAACTTGTCCTTGGCACTATGTCTAGGCATATCAAGGACTTGGGGGTCATCAAGAGCAGTCAACATGGCTTTACCAAGGGT
Organism: Apus apus; assembly: GCF_020740795.1. Taxonomy (NCBI): domain Eukaryota; kingdom Metazoa; phylum Chordata; class Aves; order Apodiformes; family Apodidae; genus Apus; species Apus apus. The sequence continues at coordinate 161,489,649 of NC_067282.1, forward strand.
AAGTCATGTTTGACTAAGCTTATAGCCTTCTATGAGGAAATTACTAGGTGGATAGATGATGGTAGAGCAGTAGATGTGGTCTATCTTGATTTCAGTAAAGCATTTGACACGGTCTCCCACAGCATCCTTGTAAATAAGTTGATCAAGTATGGGTTTGATGATCAGGTAGTGAGGTGGATCAAGAAGTGGTTGAAAGGAAGGAGGCAGAGAGTTGTAGTCAATGGGGCAGAATCTGGTTGGAGGCCTGTGACTAGTGGAGTCCCTCAGGGGTTGGTACTGGGACCGGTGTTGTTCAACATCTTCATCAACAACCTGGATGAGGGTACAGAATGTACCCTCAGCAAGTTTGCTGATGACACTAAACTGGGAGGAGTGGCTGACACACCAGAAGGCTATGCTGCCATTCAGAGAGACCTAGACAGGCTGGAGAGTTGGGCGGGAAAAACCTGATGAAGTTCAACAAGGGCAAGTGTAGAGTTTTGCATTTGGGGAAGAAAAATGTCATGCACCAGTACAGGTTGGGGGCTGTCCTGCTGGAGAGCAGTGTAGGTGAAAGGGACCTGGGGGTCCTGGTAGACAGGAGGATGACCATGAGCCAGCAATGTGCCCTTGTGGCTAAGAAGGCCAATGGCATCCTGGGGTGCATTAGAAAGGGTGTGGTTAGTAGGTCAAGAGAGGTTCTCCTCCCCCTCTGTTCTGCATTGGTGAGGCCGCATCTGGAGTATTGTGTCCAGTTCTGGGCCCCTCAGTTCAAGAAGGACAGGGAACTGCTGGAAAGAGTCCAGCGCAGAGCCACAAAGTTGATGAAGGGAGTGGAACATCTCCCTTATGAGGAAAGGCTGAGGGAGTTAGGTCTCTTTAGTTTGGAGAAAAGGAGACTGAGGGGTGACCTCATCAATGTTTACAAATACGTAAAGGGTGAGTGTCAAGAAGATGGAGTTAAGCTTTTTTCAGTGATGACCAGTGATAGGACAAGGAGTAATGGATACAAATTGGAGCATAGGAGGTTTAAGGTGAATATCAGAAAATTTTTTTTTACTGTGAGAGTGACAGAGCACTGGAACAGGCTGCCCAGAGAGGTTGTGGAGTCTTCTTCATTGGAGACATTCAAAACCCGCCTGGACGCATTCCTGTGTGATGTACTCTAGGTGACCCTGCTCTAGCAGGGTGGTTGGACTAGATGATCTTTCGAGGTCCCTTACAACCCCTAGGATTCTATGATTCTATGATCTTATAAAACTTCCTAATAAGAAGTGCAATTTAATATACAGCATTAAAAATTTCAGTTCCAGTACATCAATTAATCTGTTACAGAAATTAGAATATTTAGGAGTACTCCTCTCATCTCAGAGTAGCAGAGAAGCAGCTTCTAGAAATCTAGATCAATATCAAGCTACTCAAATCACACTTTTAAATTTGCAGAACAGTAAAGTGTCAATAATAATTTGTCCTCTTGTACAACAGGATACAACAAGCTGCATAACATTTCCAATGAAGTTATGATCTCAGCCACAACACTGATGTAAATCTTTAGTGATTGCAGTAATTAACAAAAGACAATTTAGAAGATACTACTATCTAAAATGTAGACTGTTAGAAGATTAAGAGGAAATTTAGATAACTGTTTAGTTTGAGAAATGGAAGTTTATTGGGTCAGCTCTGTATATGCAAGAATCATGGAATAGTAATTTGCTTTGGAAGGGTTCTCCAGAGTTTGTCTAGTGCATACTTATGCTCTAAGTAAGTCTGTTTAGATCAGGTTGTTCAGGGCTATGCCTATAGCCTCTGTTCCTGTTGCTGTGCACAACCAAGAAGAGTCTGGCTCTGCCTTCACTGTATCCTCCAGTTATGTAGTTGCAGACAGAATGAAGCTATCTCTTTGCCTGAGCCTTCACTTCTCCAGGATGAAAAGGCAGAACTCTCTTACCATTTCACATAGGTCACATTCTCCAGCCCTCAACCATCCCAAGGTAGTGGTCCTTCACTGCGTTTGTTCCAGTATGCCAACATTATACTTGTACCTGAGAGCCCCAAACTGGATGCCATGCTCTGGATTATCTTGAATAGACTGGCTGGCTATGCTTTTGCCCATACAACTGAAAATGCTTTTGGGCTTCTTTGCTTCTTTGCAAAGGTACACTGCTGCTTTGTGTTCAGCTTGTGTTCTGCTGCGACCTCCAGATCCTTTTCTGCAGAGCTGCTTTCTGCATAGTCAGATCCCAGCCTTTGACTTTGGCAGTCCAGCAATATTTCTATGCACTTTATTGCTTATCCAGCCTGTAGCTCATGGGTGTGGTGATACCACCATGGAAGACGTTCCAAGGCCTTGCTAAAATCAAGTTATAATACATCTACTGCCTTCCAGTTGCTCATAGCACCAGTCTCTTCATCACAAAATACAATGAAGTTGGTCAGGCATGACTTGCCCATGATAAACCTGTGCTGAATGCTCTCAATATCCTTGCCTTTCATATAATAAAAACATCTTAGAAGAGGATTTGCTCCATAGCCTTCCTAGAGGTAGGGCTCCTTCTTGCTGCTCTTGAATATGGGTGTGGCCTTTCCATCTTTCCAGTCAACAAGAACTTCCCCATTTGCTGTCACTTCTTTAAGATAATAGAGGGTGGATTTATCATAGAATTATAGAATCATCCTGGCTGGAAGGGACCTTGAAGATCATCAAGTCCAACCATAACCTAAATCCCCCTACCTTAATCTAATTTACCCATTCAGTACTTAAATCACGTCGCTAAGCAGTATATTTCTATTTCTTTTAAGTATTTCCAGAGATGGTGACTCCATCACCTCCCTGGGCAGCCTGTTCTACTGTCCAACCACTCTTTTGGTAAAGAAATTATTTCTAGCATCCAGTCTAAACCTTCCCTGGTGCAACTTCAGGCCATTTCCTCTTGTCCTGTCAGTATTCACTTGAGAGAAGAGGCCAACTCCTGCCTCTCTACAATCTCTTTTCAGGTAGTTGTAGAGAGCAATGAGGTCTCCCCTCAGCCTCCTCTTCTTCAAACTAAACAATCGCCATTCCCTCAGCCTCTCTTCATAGGACTTATTCTCCAGACCTCTCACCAGCTTGGTAGCTCTCGTCTGGATGTACTCCAGCAACTCTACATCTCTCTTGCATTGCTTTGCATTGCAAAGACATCGACCAGGTCCTTCAGCACCCTTGAATATACCTGGTACATGTGACTTCTTAATTTCCAAGTGGTTTAAGTGATACTGAACTCTTTTCTTCTACCACACTCTCCTTACCCTTACTTTTGCTACTGGTGCACACGCCTTTCATTTTGCTTTTCTCATTTTTTCTTGGTAACTTCAGTCCCAGCTGACCTTTGACTTTCCTGACTCGAATCCTTCATTTGCAGGCAATGCCTTCGTACTGCTGCTTCCACCTTACGTCCCACCCACTTTTCTCCATCTCAGCTCACACAAGAGATCCATGTTCATCCACACTGGCCTTCTACCATGCTTGCTTGCCTTCCTGCACAACAGAAAGGACCATTCCTCTGCTTTGAGGAGACTCACTGAAAATCAGCCAGCTCTCCTGCAGCCCATTATACCCTGAGGCATCCCTATCCCTGAAGAGGTTAAAGTTCACTATTCTGAAGTTCAGGATTATAATTCTGCTGTCGATCTTGCTCACTTCTCTTTAAATTCACAATCTCAGGGTCACTGCAGATCCTATTCTAAGGATATTGTGATTGGAAATACCTATTATAAGATTAGCTGTTGCTGAGAGCTACAAATGTGAAAGCATTACAGATAATGTAAAATAGTTTACTAGAGACACATTTTTAATAAAAAATATCATTGAAGATGACCTCAGGTTGACACAAGAAAGAAAGCTGTAATGTTTGTCTCAGTCTAAATATTATATCAGTTTTATATATAACGCTCGTTGTACTCCCTTGAATTTGCATAAGCAAGTTAAATAACTAGAAATTGTGTTTAATTAATGGCAAAATGATCTCCGCATCCAGAAATGAGAAAGCAAGCAGCATTCAAATTATTTTAAAGTTAAATTATTTTAGGGGAGATTGTTCACAGACTAGCTGCTCGCAAGGACAAGCAAGGATGCACACAAAGACCAACACAAAGAAGTAGTCTTTCCCATGATAGAATATTATTTTTAGTTCTGAGTTTTAGAAATCCATGTCCAGAATGGCATAGGATAGTTGATCCTGGTTTGGACTATAGGGATGAAATACTCTATTTTAAAAAATGTTCTTCTGATTGATGACTTGGCTTTCCCTTCCCACCTCTCTTTTCTAACATACAATATAAATGATTAGTTATTCTTGGTTTTGTTCACTCCTTTTCTGTTTTGGAATATATGAATGCATTTATCAGGATTGCTCTTTTTTAAAATGTACATTCAAAACACTCTTCTTACATTTTTATATGGTTTGTGCTATTTTTCTCATGTCCCTATGCTTACCTTACCAATTTTCTTCAATTTGCAGTTCTAGATTTGCATTCCTTAACATTGTTATAGTTTCTGCCATTCATTGTAAGCTTTTAATTTGGCTGCACTTCTAATCCAGTGTGATTTTTTTTTCTAATCTAGTGTGATATCTTCTTTGCATATCTTGTAAAAAAATCTTAAGGGATTTCTATTAATCAGAGCATTTGTTTCTTTTTCCAGTTGATGCTTGCTGAGTAAAGCCCCATGACTACGTATTTCAGCAGGAGACTTTTGTTTGTTTTTTGATTGATTTTAAGTCATGATAACTTGTTTCTGAAATAAAACAAATTATCCTAAGGGAGGGAGTTTCTCCAAACCCTGTGGAACAGAAAAGACAGATTTCAGTTTTTTACTTCTTGCTCAATGTCAGATGTGAGAGAGAGATATTGTGAATATTTCAGCCATGAAAAAGTTCAGTCAGAGCTCGCCTTATTTTATATGCTAGGGAACACTCCATGAGACATAAGTCTATAGAAAACCACAGTTTTGGTTCTGCCCCTCCCAGATTCACTTGTCAGTGCTGTGATGAATTCCTGTTATTAGTAAAGAAAGGAATGGAATGTAGAATGCTACATCCAATGACAGGGAAATTGGTGATGAGAAGATCTGTCAAAGACTTCTGAGAATGTTATTCCAGAGCTAACATCAATATTGATTAACAAGAGTTAATGAAACATTGTTGATCATACTGAGGTTACTTAGGACAGCAAATGCACTTTTTACACATTATGGATTAATGATAAAGCACAGTGCATCTCCTAACTTCCAACCTGCCCTGTTAGCTGCAAAGGACACTGGCACTTCTGAATTGCTCTACCCTTATAACAACACTGCAAGGTAAAGTGGCATATGTGGTGAGTGAATCAGCTGGCCAAGCAGCTGATACCTGCTGAGCTGATGAGATAGGACAAGTAAAGTTTAAACTGACTCTAAATGTTATGGCGGACTGAAGTTTTCTTCCCTGCCATGTTTCACATGCTGACTGCTCAAGCCTGAAGTTCTGATTCAAGTACAGGTGTGGGTTGACAATGACTGTCTGTAGGAGGCCTGACTTTAGGAGGAGGAATACTATGTCTTCAGTGGGTAATGATTATCCTTCAGAAAAATTGCCAGAATTTGTTTCAAAACAGTAGTTGAAGCCTAAACTCTTTATGAATTTTCTAAGGAACATTCATGTTTACAAACAAAGTAAAGTATTTATCATATATATTTTTTTCCAAATTTCCCCCCTAATTCCATTTTGAAGCTGTGATAAAATGTGAAGTTTGTCAATATAATATATACAGAATGTAATGTGCATGTTTATGTAATTTATACTAAATTTAGAAATTGAGCCTATTCAGTTAGTAAGTTTAGTAACATATTAAATATTATAGAAAAAAAAATTGTCTTTTAACTTAGATATTTTTTCCTCATGTTCTTTCCTTTTTGTTGTGTCATTTCCTTTTTATAGGGAATAACTCAGATTCAAGCTAGATGTATGATATTATTATTATTATTATTATTATTATTATTATTATTATTATTATTATTATTATTATTATTATTATTATTATTATGTGAGACACAAGACAAATGCTTTGGTAGAACACTTTCTTTTTTAGCCCCTTGCCTTTGAAGAAGATATGGGGCTTACTATTGATTTGTACCCATGTAATTATTTGGAAAGAAATTTGTTTAACCACTATGAAGCAGCCTAAAGATAATAATTGTTGTAGAGACAAGGATGAAGCACTGTCTTTTCCAGCTGATTACAGCTTTTTCTTTTTTAAGTTGTTTTGTTTTAATATATTTTTAAAATACTTACTAAGATGACATTCACCATGTATTTAATGTATATAGTCTTGTCTGCTAAAAACATAACTAATTTTTATACTCCCTTATTTATTCTTGAAGCAAATATGCCTAAGGGGTAAAATGTGAAACTCGAGTTTGATTTTGTTAGTATTTTCAGTATAGCTTCAGAAGTGAATGTGTTACATTACTGTTTTATAGAGAGATTAATACAGCAAATCCTCCCTCCTCCCCCACTTTATTTTTGAGAACAAAATTGAAAATATTAATTAAAATGAAAAAAAGTGCACTTTTTGCTTGGTAAGGCGGATTTTTGACCTGGAGCATTTCTCACTGATAAGTGCTACTTTCTGCTGATTTCCAACACTATGACCTTGGTATTTCCTTTAAAGTCCTTTACATGGATAGAACTGAGAAACCTCAGAGAAAAAATCATGGTAGGAAGAGTATTTAATCTGGGAAGACTTTTTTTGCAATTTTAAAGATAATACTAATAAACTCCTTAAGGGGAAAAAAGAAACCAAACACAAACCAAAACCAAAACCAAAAAAGCCCCACAACAAACAAGCCAAAAAACAGGAGCAAGGTACTACAACCTTTTTCATAAAGCTTTGGTTTAGTACCTCTGTATAGAATAACAACACTGATCATCTTCAGAATGAGTATTCCACATAAAATTCCAAGTTTCAACCTGGTCATATGCATCATAAAAGAGAAGTTGTTCTCAGCATAATGTTCAAAAGAAAGTATTGTCTTGCTCTCATAAAATTTTTTATCCTGGAAAAGAAAACATTTTAAAATAAAGTAATATTTTTTTGTCCCTGGTAAGAAGAAAGAATGAAGAATATTATAAGGATCCAGAATACTTAAGATTTTTCCTTGAGAAGGTCTCCTAAAGTGCTTGCAATAACACTTCCCCTGGAAACCTATATGATTGCAGTAACCTACTATCATTTTTCACAGGTAGAAAGTCAGAAGAATAGGTTCACGGCTTATTGAAGAAAGATACCTTTTCTAAGCTTAAAGCTGTGCATCTCATGCAAGCTAAAATGGCATCTAGTTCTGAACAGCTAGTGAGTATATGTCTTCCCCTCTTTTGTGCAGATAGTATTGGGAAACTGGTAGACCTCTGAGTGAGAGGACTCTGCTGACCCATAATTATAGAGATATTAAAGAATGAAGGATCTGTATCTTTGTACTGCACTACACATATCCTCCAGTTTTGATTTTTTGCTGTATACATAAAGACAAAGACTCAGATCCATACTTTTCACCAGATTCTTTTAACACCTTTAAGGATCTTGAGCTGGAAAGGCAGTACATCTCTAGATAACTTTGATGGGAAAAAACTTAAACCTGCTCAAATATCAGTCTTCTCACCTTTCTGGAGTTAGGTAAAAAACCTCATAGAATTGCTTTGGTTGGAAAAAACCTTTAAGACCATCAAGTCCAACTGTCAACCCAGCACTGCCAAGTCCACCACTAAACCATGTCCCTAAGCACCACATCTACACATCTTTTAAATACATCCAGGGATTGTGACTCAACCACTTTCCTGGGCAGCCTGTTCCAATACTTGACAACTTTTAAAATGGTAGTGCATTTTATCTCAATTTTTGCATAAATATAATAGCAATTTGGTTTTCATTCACAAGAAAAATACAGGAGCTGTTTCAATTACATACACAGGTGGTGTACAACAACACATGATATAAATGGTGTGCAGCTTTTTTTTTTTAGTATATTGAAAGACATCATGTTCCAATAAACTTTGCTGAATACCTGCAAAATAAAGATAAATAATTTTCAGAAGACTTTTGCTTATTAAATGATGTAGATTTTATATGGTTTATTTTCTTGGTTTATTAATTTTACTCTCTATGTAGTCCTCTTCATTGACAATGAAATGTGTAGCAACTGGAATCTGTTCAAGTCTGGACAAATATTTTCTTCAGTGTGCTAGGTTGCTCCTGCCTTCTGAAGAATTCTTCCTTGAGAATTGCCACAAATCCTTCCTGAGTAACTCATCTTTTTCCTTAAATAGAATCACAGAATCACAGATTCACAGAGTGGTCAGTGTTGGAAGAGACCTCTGAAGATCATCTAGTCCACCCCCTTGCTAGAGCAGGATCATCTACAGTAGATCACACAGGAACATTTAAAGAAGCGTTCTGGAGAAGGAGATTCCACAACCCCTCTGGGCAGCCTTTTTTAGTGCTCTCTTACCCTCAGTGTAGGTTAAGAACCCATAAATTATACTCTGCATAGCTAGCCTGCTGGATAGTTGGATAAAATTCCAGTTGTTTCTACTTAGAGCCTTGAAAAATTAGAAAATAAAGCACAAAAATGTTATAAAATATCTGGTCTCTTCTGGCTCTTTTGGTTCACATCTCGTAGCCCTGATAGATTCTAAGAACCCCTCATTCTCTAGAATTCTTTATCAGATATGTGATTATATACTGCTATGATATTTTTCCATAAGGATCTAAGAGAAAAATATGTATGACCTGACCATCCTAATACAGTTGCCAGAGAACCACCTGGCACCTGGTATTTCAAAGAAGAAACAAATTAACATCATCTTGAAGCTACATGTGCACACAAAGCTTTGAGCTGGTCGCTGTCAAAGATGACATTGTACAATTTCTACACAAAACAAAACCTCACTCTTATGTATCTGCTGCTCAGTTTGATGTCTGAGCTCTGCCTGGATTTGAGTGGAGAGAATTTACAAAAGGCCGGCTTGCCATAAAACAATTGATTTGGATATTTTTCTTATAGATGAAAAATTATTGTATTATGGAAGAAAAATCATTCTCTGGATTTCCAAGTGGATCTATGCTCTTTCTGATATTGGCTCCCACTATAATAATGCAGAAAGAAACAACTGATATTTTTTTTCTATTGTCAAGCTGATTAAGAAATGCAAACGTCGACTGCATTTTTAGGTATCTATATGTTTGTTAGCACGTTAAGAACAATATGCTACAAGTATAACCTAGGTAGTAGAACTACAGATGTCAATGTTATTAATTAATAGTATCAAGCTGTTAATCATAATTTTAAATGCTAGGTCATTTTTCATTGCAGTGAAGAACACTGGCAATTTTCCCAAGGCATGAAGAAATGACAATTTTGTGATCATACTTTTTTCCAAATATTGAAGACAATTTCAACTGTTCCAAAAGTATACCAGAAAACTACTTCAGGCAATGTTTCATGTTTAACATTTAAAAGTCATTATAACAGTGGTAACGCTTTATGTATCTTAATATTTATCTGTTTCTGTTAGAAAGACAGATGTAATTGATCTTGAAACTTGCCTGCTGTTAGCATTAAAATGGAGGTACACACTGGACAAGTCTCTCGTCTGATATTTCAGAACAATGAATTGACAGCAGTTGTTCGGAAAGAATGAACAGTGTTCAGGGAATGCTCAGAAATACCCTCTAGCAAGCTAACCTGGAAGTCCAGTTTAGCAAGGTACTTAAAACTTGTGCCAAGCTTTAAATGCCACTGAAATTAATAGGCTTTGAAGATTAGTTTAACCTGAAGCAAATAGTTAATTACTATACTGCATCATTATCTGTGTAGATGTCATTAAGTGGAAAAAATTGGCTAGGAAGACTGATCCTGTAAGTATGGCTATAAGCTCAATGCCCAGACTTTTCTGGGTGACAGAAAAGGTGGATGTCAATGACACTTAAATCTGTTTTTCTCTTGACTGTAGCCAATGATAATGCAAGTTTGAAAACAGGCATGATTACAGAAATTTAAGAGTGAGAGCAGTGACAGTGGTGCTATGATTTCTGACACAGGGATTTGTAGTCCAGCTTTTCTGTTCTGTTTATTTCTAGATAGCATGAAAAAATGTTTAAAACTTGAAGGAAAGCATTTCAAATCTAAGTCATCCAGTCTGACTGCACATAAGAGAATTATGCTGCAAGCATGTCAATGTTATCTGGTCATGTTGATTTAACTCATTAGCCCTTGTTATTGTTGAAGTGTTACCACCTTGGTATTTTTTCCTGTAGGTTAGCTAGAACAAACATCTCTTTTGTGTATGTTCTGGTGTTGGTTTTGCTCAGCAGTTTTTAACCTAAAAGAAATCAAATTGCACGTGCAGGTTTTCAGTCACACTAAATATTAACTTATTTTATAGAAAATAATTTTGAACTCCAGAACAGATGTGTGTGTTTACTAAGATATGAACTGCTCCAGAAGTATCAAAGATATCAGTCATATGAAGGGAGTTGCTTGTAGATATCATCTAAGAATATCTTTCAGTTTGGAAATGGAAACTATTAACCTGAGAACATGGTAAATGAGGTTTCCAAGAACTAAATATCTCTAAGCAATATCTCAAATATCTTCATCATAGTAATTTTTTTTTAATGTTACTTGCATTGATTCTGAGAAATACATATTGGCAAGCACAAGGAGATGGCTGTTTAAATTTTATTTATTATAAACATTAAAACTCGGGAAATTTTATGGCTGCTCTTTTGTAATCAGTCTTAAAGATGTCTATTTGCTCATTCTCTCTTGCTTTGTTGTAGCTTGATGTTGCTAGTGATTCATCTTCAAATCATCTCAATAATTACTTAGCTGAATGCCTAATTATACTTATCTATCAATACATTTTCAGTTTGACATTTGAATCTTTGTGCATTTGTTAAGCCTGCACATCGTTTAAACAACTATATGATTTGCATAAATATGTTTGCATACATATATAATAGAAGATTTCGGGGCTCAGTATCTCTGTTCATTATATACTTCTACTTAAGAAGTCCACATTGTTATGGCTATTCCTATCTAAGTGATTAATTTTTAAAAAGAGCAAGTAGATTGATGAGAAATCCACAGTTATAAAGGCAGAAATGGAAAACTATCACTATGGTGAGTGGGATGGTTCGTCATAAGTCTGATTTTCAGATTATCTTTTACTGACATGACTTCTAATGTAGGTAGCTATAGTGAGCCAGTATTTGATAGTAACAACCTTCCACTTAATTGAATGGTGGGATGCCATCCACCGGAGGTAGGAAAAGAGCCCATGCTGCAGCTGCCCAGACTTGTCAAATGTGACTGAGAATGTTAAGGCAAAATGCTGATGGATAAAAGCTAGTTATTTTTTCAGACTGAGCAGAAAAATCCGGGGGAGGAATTAATGTAAGAAATTCTTTTAAAGTGTCACAGAAACATCCTGTAGACAGCTAGAATTATGTCAGCCTTTACTGGTAGATCACTTCACCCCCACTGAAATTCAAATGCTGTTGGAAAATGTGAGTTTTCTGTGTTATGAATAGAGAGAGCTTTATCTGGTAAAATTTTATGAGTTTCTCACTAAAATAAAAAATAATGACAAAAGTTAGCTTAAATAACCTATTCTTGATGTACATTCAAAACTTGAAATGTGCTGTGTGTAGCTGTAAGATCCTCTGTGGTTGCACACAAGTAACAGTGAAATTTTGGTTCTTATTTACTATAACATTTGGTAATACTGAGGAAATACTGAAGGTTAAGAAGAGACTTGGGCCAAGATAATTGTTTTCTTATGCTTTTTTTTATTATTATTTTTTTTTTTTTTTTATTCAGCCTTGCCTAACATGACAGTGTAACAGGGCATGATGTCAAGATTTGACAAGCCTGGGGAATTTCAAAGGCTGTATCTTACTGCATAAGATTTTTAATTTATTAATACACTTCCAAGGAATAGTTTAAATATGCTCATGACCCTGTTTGCATAGTCTGTTGGTGTTAGTGAGCACAGCAGTATTGCAATGTTTGTTTCTAGCAGCTCGGAGTTGGCAGCATACAGAGAACTGGTGGGAGCAAATAGCACAGGGTCTGTGTCTGATCTCCCTTTACTTCTTCAACTCCTTAATTTTAGTTTGCATAATAATGCCTCATGGATTTGATCTTGATTAGATCATCTGATTATTATGAAAATATGAATACTAATTGCAGATAACTTTTTTTTTCAATTTGAAACATGCATTTTTTTCAAACTTTGGCGAAGAACTGAGAGGGAGATCCTATGTTCCTCAGATGAATCACTGAATACTTAAGTTAAAATGACAGATATCTTTCTCTGCTGCTGAATACCCTCCTTGCAAGTTTAAATGACCGTGGGAAATACAAGTAACCCTATTCCTTTTTCCTTGACAGACAAAATTCTAAAAGATCCTACTAATCTTGTTTAATAATATATAGTTATAGATCATGATGGAAAGGTAGAGCAAGTTCTCATATTCTTAACCAAACTCAAATTTATTATATAGTTCCCACAAAATGTGCTGAAGTAATCTATATATGTTACCATTCAACAAGGAATTACTATGAATAAAGAATTATAGGAATATAGCTGTATCTAATCTCAGGCCTTCCAAATCTACTGCTGCATGAGTAGTGTTGCCATATATTGATTGAGGATCTCCTAGATCACCACAACTTGTTGTTTATCATGTGTGGTAGATCCTGATCCTTTTTTGATGCATGAGACATACTGTTTCTGCATTGGCTGTAAAGCACAGATTATGGTCATTGCATCCAGCATTTTCAGAAAATGTCAGACATAACTTTGATGTCCTGCAACTAAATTTTATGGACATCAGATGTCTCTGGATAAGTGGCAGCCACTGCTGAAAAGTTTGATGCTATTAGCCATGTAATAAGTATTATCTGGGTAACTTACACAACTGAAAATCCAAAAGGAATTCATGAATGCCTCCACATTTGCACAGAAAGATTTCCGGATGGAAAACAAGTGCAAGTGAGGTAAAAACAATGTTATTTGAAGAAAAAGTTAGTCTGGTTGTGTGTTACAAATAGGAATGGACTTACTTTCTTCACTAGGAAACCCAAACAGATAAGAACGTTCCAGCTATTGAAGTTGCTTGTTTGGGTTTTTTTTTTGTTGTTGTTGGTTTTTTTTTTGTTTGTTTGTTTTTGTTTTGTTTTGTTTTGTTTCGTGGTGTTTTTTTTTTTAAGTATAGAAAAATAAGAAGAAAATTATAAAAATATGCAGAGAGAATACTACTATATTTTAATGGAAGCCAAATCCTTCTTCCCCTTTAAATCTACATGACTTTTAATGAAAAATGATCAATATATAAACTGTCTTTGGGAAGCTAGAAAGAATATTTTGTTTGCTGAATGGATGTCATATTTGCACTTTGGTTTGCAATAGGAAATTGCATTTGTCTGTGAATTAGAATACAAAGTAAATTTGCTCCTTCTAGTGACTGAAATTCAGATAACAACGGGGAGAGCAGCTGTAGCCATTCCTCTGCAATAATTCGGTGGATGCAATATGGGAACAGAACTCTATGGGGGATGCTACTTTGTTACATCCCACTACCACTGGGATTGGTTCTCACCATAAGTTAGGCGGGGCTGCCATAAACGTTGCCTATATCAAATCCTCCATGATACTGTGGCTGGATAAAGATGTGTAACATGTTCTGTAAACTTGTTTCTTACCTAAGATAATTGAATAGTGGTAGTTTTTGACTTCTATTGAATGGAAAAGTGCAAGATAATTAGGTATCTTTTTGTCAGATAAAGCTTCCAAATTGAGTGTTGTCTTTTTCTGCAGGAGAGAGGAAGGCTTTCAATCACATGGGTTGTGTTCTTAGAATTGCATTAAGGCACTGCATACTCACAAATAAAAGCGTATTCATGTTATATTTATCAGTTATATTTATTGCGCATCTTTCTTTGTTTTGATATTGCCATCAGTTTGTATTTTCAGAGGTTTCTTACAACATTTAACAGCCCTCGGTTCAATCACAAGTTTTAAACAAACAAAAAAATACAATAAAGGAACAAGACAATTGTATTTGTTTGTTTGTTTGTTTGTTTTTGGTGATCCTGCAGGATTTGTAATAAGAATTTATTTATTCTAGCTTTCTTACAGAATCTAAAAGTTCTTTGAATCCTATGTTGCCTGGAATTGTTTTTGACATCTAACCACAAGGTCTCTGGAAAAACCGTCAAGCAGCAGTGAAATGCATTAAATTATGCCCATATGGTTAAAACAAGCAGATAAAACTAGTTTTGTGTTGGGTCAGTAGTTGGTCTGCGTGCGCACGAGTAGACTTAATATATTGCTACATGACTGTGGCATGTTATATGTGTCATCAGACTATTCCCAGGTTGGCTGTTGGGTCTTGGAGGCTTGTGCTAGGTCACACAGAGGCATGCCTTTTATCCATTTAGCATAAATGACCATGTTCTGGCAAGTAAGAAAGTGCATAGACTTTTTTTTTTTTTTTTTTTTTTTTTTTTTTTTTAATATTGTTGGCTGGATACAAGCTGAGACTAGCTGATTTCTTTCCAAGACAGTTTTGCACTTAAAACAGCTGCTCTGAGGACAGCTTTGTCACAAGTCCTACCTTCCCCTGCTGCTTGGAAGTTTTCCCTTAGCTGCACAGGCAACTAGAGGTCTGCACATATCAGAAGCTGGCTGTCCAAGAATGTAGGTTACAGTTCAAGACAAAATTCACATTTCTAAACATCTGAAAATTTTGCTGACCAGTTGAGGCTGACTGTGCTTGATGGGGTAGGGTTACAAGTCTGCATGTTATTAGTCCTGGATAATTGCATGTTGCATTTTGAACTCGCTTTAAGTTCACTTTATGCCAGCACAACTGTGCAAAATGCAACAAAGTAGAACCAGTCTGCCCAAGCTAATACCTGATCTCTAGATGTGTATCCATGGTTTTAGGCTTGTTGTAGGATTGCATGAATAATTACTATATTTTTGTTTACCCATGTAGTGGCTTATAAAGGTTTTCATAATCTGTTGCTCCTGATTCCATAAGACTCTAAAATGAGAGAGAGAGGTATCTGTAGAAAAGAAAGCTTCTTCGTAGTATATAAAATGAGAACATATTAAAAAATTTGTAACATGAATAATTTTTGGTGACTTTGTTGCTCATTTGGCAAAACACTGCAGCACTCTGAGCTTTTTTGGGTGTTGTTTTGTTTTTTTGGGGTTTTTTGTGGTTAGTTGTGGGTTTTTGTTGTTGATTTTTTTTCTGAGAACTTTTCCTTTCTAACACAATATAGTATCTGTCAACACAGAATCAGGTGAGTTGCTATGTTTCTTAGCAAATGATACCGTAAGAAGGCCAGCAAGCAACTGATTTTTTTTTGCTTTGTTAGATATTTTCCTGTATCATTACTTTTAATTTTCTGTCATATCTTTGGTAATTATATACTTGTCTTTAACAACACTAAATACCATTTATTTTTGATTCTATGAATCTTCATATGAAATGGCGATAATAATATTCACAGTAGTTCTTAAAGACATTGGGACATATTAGTTTTAATTCTGATCAAAAATCCTCCAGAATGATTGCAAAGTTTGTGCTTTTTTTTCTGTTGACTTCAATGGAGTTTGGGTTTGAGCCTAATGTTCTGAGCTGCTTAGGTAATTTCAACTGTGTTGCAAGGGAAGTGAAAAATTAAGAGTCCTTATTCCTAATTTTTAATTCTCTTTGAGATTTTTTATATCACTCTTTTCTAAATATTTGTATCCATCAGGACTGAAAACTGGCAAGGATAACAGAAATTTCTGATTGTTTAATCAGTTTTCTTTTTTTCAATGCACTATTCTGATGTACTCTGGTAAAAGTATACTACACTATTACGTTTTGATTTTGTCTCCTTTGCTCTAGTGGATACTTTATCTATCACTTCATTATTTTTATTGTAAATTTCATTAACAAGGGCAAGGAAGAGTCTTATGTTTTTGTTTGAGTGTCTCTTTATTGTGAATTAATTTTTTTAGGAATCAATTCTAATCATTTTTGTTGTTGCTTGTGTGAGTATTTTGCAGACTGCATTAATTAAGAACATTGGCCTATAATTACTTTAGTTACCCATATCCTACCAGTTTTCAAAATTACGGAAACAATTATGATCATAAGAGAGTCAGGCAACTTTTCAAATGCTGCATTATAGATGCTACACTAAATGCCATGAAGGACTTGACTAAAATATTAATGCATCTCAGCTGGGAAACCTAATGTGTTTTTCTGCAAAAAGCTTTGCTTATAGACAGAATTATTTTGGATGAATTTTCAGTTCTTCAGTTTTTAAGGTTGGTGTCTTCTGTTTTTCAATTGCTAAGCTGAACGAATTGATATTTGTTTTTCAGAGTAAACACTGAGTACGAACTACACTTGTATTTGTTTCTGCATAAACTCCAAATGGTGGATGGAAATTTCTGTGGAGATGTTTCAGTCAGGGAAAAGAGGAGGAAAGAACTTCTTAGAAAATGACATTTCTCAGAACAGTAGTATATTCAGTAATAATGGAAAAAAACTAGGTGATTTTAACACCCTGTATATTACTTTATGTACTATTTTGATATTTTTCTCTTATTTTCTTTCTGTATAACGTCTCTGTCTCTCTCTCTCTCTATATATATATATAAAGGCAAATAACATATGGCAACTTGACATGTAAAGACTACTGAATGACCTCTCTGTTTAGTGTTACTATGTTTCAGCTTTTGGAATTCTGCCCAGGACTATCAACTTGCAGCACATTGTTGGTACAGTCTCAGGTCCTGCAGTACCGGGTTGCTGAATCAAGAGCAGAGCAGAGCTGTGAGACTGGCTTCTCTCCTGCTTATGGAGGAAGTAAAGAGGAGAGGGAGAGTGCAAGAAAAGCAGCTACAGAAAGCAAAGACTGAGCCTCAGGGCAGTATGATGATTCAGGCTGTTAGACTTTGGTCTTCTGTGTGGTTTTCTTGAAAATAAACAAGTGCAGACAGTAACCACTGTGGGGCTGAAACTGTGAGGCAATCAGAACCATGACCTCTGTGATCTCTCTGTGGATCTTTTGCATCTTAAGGAAAGTCAACTACCTTAAGTTTTCTCCACCTTCCTTATATTGCCAGTTGAACTTTATGCATTTTCAAAAAGACCTGTTTATTGCTGGATCTATTATTCTGGGGCTGGCACAAATTTTAGTATCCTTAGTTCCTGCCTTACTGTACTAAGGACCATAATATTTTTTTATATGACTATGTTTTTTTTTACTTTCATATGTTGTTTTATATCCATATTTCAGCTTTAGCTCTTCCTTTTTCTGAGACTGAGACTAAATAATAGGCTCTGTTTGCCACCTGTTGCCTGACCAGGGCAGTCACCCATAGCTCCTTTGACAATTTGGTGTCTTAATGCATTTCAGGGGAAAAAACCCAACAAAAAAAACAACAAAAATACCTTAAAATAGTTTTTACCCTGGTAACTTATGATGACTTTGTACATCAATGATTCAGGAAGGAGGCAATGGAGGATTTAGTGCCAGCTGCAGGTGAGCAAGGACCAAACTCTTTTCTCTTAAAGCAATCTGAATCTTCCTTGTGTTTGTCTCTGAAGGTGCTACCTTAGGAATAAGTGGGGCTACTGCTGAACATGACAATAGGTAGCATGTTTTCAGAGTTTCCTTATCCCCTTTGAACATCTATTTTTTGGCGAGGATCCAGTATCTCTCCAGACACTACCTGCGAATAACAAGAGGAAACATGAAACAAAAAATATTAAATACTGAGAGGAATTGAAGGAGGAAAGATACAGAGAGATCTCATCTTCAAAACTTGGTTCCTTAACTTACTGGATATTGCAAAGAGAAAACCTGAAAGTAGAATTTGTCACCTTTAGCTCTTCAATGGTTTTAACAAGAGATTGACTCTTTGGTCTTAGTAATTTTAGATTATTAGTCTATGTGAGATGTCCAAAGACCAATCATATATTCTCCTCTAAGAACCGATGAGATAACATAATAACCTTTCTTTTTTTCTTCCATTTCCATGTATGTGATGTCATCTAGAATTTTGAATAATCATAGTTCTTTCTGACAATAAAATACATACATATTTGATATGAGCCTACTTCCAGACATACTATAGTTTTGCATATGCCCTGCCTCCAAGAATTTGTCATTTTTCTGCAATAATCTTAGCAAGATGGGATGGGTTATATTATAATCCATATTGAAATTTTTAGGAATATATAAAATTTTAATTCAATCCCCATATTGCTGAAAACCTACAGCTCTTATTTTCGGATATTCAAAATCTTTTAGAATACTGAAAAACATTTCCAGCAACACTATCACCTTTGTATTAATAGAGACTGTCTGCATTTGTTTTTTTCAAGAAAACAGACCCATGGCTTGGTATTAAGAATATTTACAATGTGTCTACTGTATTGGTTTCCTGAAACTCTTTTAAACATTTTTCCACCTGCTCTGAGATCCCGTTTATGTTTAGACATGAAGCTGCTCAATTCTAGACAATTCTGAAATTAAAAAGAAATAAATATATATATATAGGTATTATAATATTTTATGGTTAGATAAGAAAGAATTCTTATCCTCTTTGTCCTTTTCTGATGCTTTTGCTGGATGTCTTAGTAACCAGACTTTTGTTGTTTTAAAACCATCTTACTAATAGTCTTAGTGGAGAATCACTTTACACAGCTTCATATTCAGAGAGAATGCACTAAAATTGCTACGTAACACATTACCTTTTAGAAAATTGTCCCATTCCTAATTTGCTGATCTATTCTCATACACTTTTTTTTTTCTTAGCTTTTCACATTTTTACTTGTTTTGTGGTTTATGACTGATTGCTTATTTGTTCATAAATACTTATTAAGAAGTGATGGGTATTCCACCCCTCCCTCCACCCACTTTAAGTGTGCCCCGCAATTTGTTTGTGCATGAGAGTTTAACTACTCACACTGAAGAGTTCCGGCACACTCACAGGTTTACATTTCTGCCAGGAGCTGCTAATGTAAGAGAGCTCTAAGGTCTTGATGACAGATTTTGCATTTTAAAAAGGGAGTTAAAATGCATAAACGATTTAATGCATCATATTGCATGAAACAGGCAGAATTTAAAGAATGGAAATGGTAAATTAAGTATTTTTAATCACTGAAAAGGAAAACAAGTAGGATCTCTTAAAACTCAGAGATTTAAGTACTAAGAAAATTAATCAGGGTGGAAAAAAACCCAAGTGTTTGCAGTGCCTGCTTTGTGTAGCTAATGACGAGTAACCTAAATAATGCTGTTATTATCAAGCTGGATTAGCTATATATGCTAGCCTGACTGTTCAGCATATCTGCACTGATGAATTTAAATATCTTGTGGGAAAAAGGCTGAATTTGCAAAGACTTCAGCCTACATTGTATAGCAGGACATAACTTTGTAATATTTCTTACTGTGTGAGGTGAATGCTAATGAACACTTTTTATATGCTAGATTATTAGATGGACATAAAATCTTTCTCTGGCAAGTGTTTGTGGAAAGGACTCCTAATAAATGAATCACTAAACATTTGAGAGCTTCTTCATGCATTCATTTACATGTGTTTATAATAAAGCAAGCATAGTTTGCTGAAATATGAACAAAAAACCTAGAGTTCTGACAAAATAAGGAATACTCCTGCCATTATTTACAATATGGGTAAAGCAGCACTTGGATCACTTTGTTCAAAGCATGAGAAGATTGTCTCCAGAACTCACTGGAGAAAAAAAATTCGAGGAAGATTTGTATCTTTTGTATGTCTGCTTCTTACAGAAATATCACTAAGGTGATATTTCTAGATGAGACTAAACTATAGGCTGTTGGATGGGGCACCCACTAAGAGCTGGAAAGCTGTATGTTCCTCATGCACTGTAGTCAAAGCAGGAGTGGGAAGAAAGCTCTTCACTATCTGGAGAAATGACCTACATAACAGGATATATAACAAAGATTTGTTGAGCCAGAAGAGAAAAGATCATTTATGTCAGGTAGAAAAACTGTAGAGGTATATTAATTAGGGCACCGTTTATTTAAACTGATTAGAATCCTAATTTCCAACAGCCTCTGAAGATGAATATCTCTCCTAATGCTTGAATGCCATGGATCTGAATTTACTGAGTGTGGAGGGTTATATCCCCAAAATTGAAACCAACAGAAACCAGCAAATAAAACATTGACTAGATATGAAAAAAATAATGAAAAATTGCTAAATCCTCTTGACAACTCAGTATAGTTTATTGGTGATGAAGAATGGAGTCAATGCAAGAAAGTATAAAATGATTAATTTTCAGTAAGTTAACTGTTAGATGTTGAGGAACAACAAATTTTCTTTTAACTGGAGCATTATAGAATATGAAAGAATTTGCATCAGTCATTATTCAGTTTTTATTTTCACCCTGGAAAATAATTATATAAATGCATATTATCAACAATATAGAAAATATTAATAAGGAAATTTAAGTGGCTTAAAGGTACATTAAAAAAAAACTTTAATCAGCCTTGACCTTGATAAGCTCTTCTCTCAGGTTTTCTCTGTGTTCTCTCATTGCAGTTTTTAGGCAGCAAGACACATCTGTACTAACGATATTTTCAGTATTTCTGATTAATCAAATAATTTGCTGGTATGTGTTGTTTCCTGGATCATGTATTGAACTATATTTGTTGTCTGTTAGAAATGCCCTGACAATTGAATTAAGGACAAAGCCTTTTAAACATTCCACTAAACTGTTTACTAAAAGTAAAACAAGAACAAAAACCCCACAACAAACTGATATAGGTGCTCTGCTTCTGTGCTCTCCCATATTATAAACGTAGAGGGATCTAGACCAGGCAAGTGAGACAATGACCAAGAGCTGTGACTTGCTGATAACAGGAAACTGCTTAAGGTAAGGCAGACAAAAATTGGGAAACCAAGAAGATGCCAAACTGAAGTTCTTGAAAAGAAACCTGATAAAAAGATGAGCTAAACGGATAGGTTGAGAGCTTGGTCAAAAACTAGGCTAAAGATTCACACCTGTATTGCAAGGCAGTGAAGGAGGAACAAAGGAAAAGGCTAAGGCCAATTTGGAGATGGTAACAAACAGATGGGAGGCTGGACTAAGGTAAACTTAGGCCAGTCAGATCAGGTAACAAAATAACAGATCAAGTACCTGGAGTGTCTGCAGCTGAATGACACATTTCATGGATTCCACCTGCTTGGATTGTGTCATATATCTGATGTGTGGCAAAGAGACCAATCCGAAACTCTCAAATAGACCCATCAAGTAAAATTTCTCTGATCTTAAGATATGGTGGTGATCTCTACAATACAGAAATGTTCAGGACAGATGGCTACTGAACATTCTTTTTTCTTTCCATCATTTTCATCACTAGGATCTTTTCCTCACCATGTTTGAAATAAATGTGATTTTCACACTTAAAAAAAAAAAGAAAAGTATTTATTTTTCATTTAAAGCCCATACCCAGTATTTATTGTGATGCAATTTTGCCAAGATCATGCCTCAGATTTGTTTCCAAAATATATTAGAATCTGGATAAATTCAACAAAGATTATGAGAGAGGTGAAGCACCTCTCCTATGAAGACAAGCTGAGAGAGTTGGGATTGTTCAGGCAGGAGAAGAGGAGACTCCATGGAGATCTTATAGTAGCCTTCTGGTACGTGAAGAGGGCTTACAGGAAAGAAAGTTGGGGAGGGACTTTTGATGAGAGCATGCAGTGATAGGAAGAAAAGGGTAATGGTTTTAGGCTGAAAGAGGATTTAAAGTAGGTTAGTGTGAGGCTGGTGAGATCAGAAACAGGTTGCCCAGGGATGTTGTGGATGCCTCCTCCTGGAAGTGTTGAAGGCCAGGTTGGATGGGGCTTGGAGCAACCTGGTCTAATGGGAAATAACCCTGCCCCAGGGGGGTTGGAACTAGATTATTTTTAAGGTCACTTCCAGCCCAAACCATTCTATGATTCTATGAAAATATTTTAGCTGAAACCAGAGATGATAATCTGTTTTTTGGGGGATTTTTTTTTGTTATTATTGTTTGTTTTTTAAGGGAGTACCCTAATGTAAGTCCAATGTTTTTACTTATGTTGGATCAGATGTAAGCAGTTTTGCTTTTTTTCTTTCTATAGAAAATAAAGAGGATCACATTCTGAGCATCAGAAAGCATTGTGTTGTATCTACTTTTATGTTTATAATTTATGGGAATGTTATTTATTTGCTTTTAAAAATTTCAATATATAATAATTGACCTACAAAAGTAAGTTAAATGTTCTTTGTGAGGCATCTTTTTCACCCTATCAAAGTTGTGTGCTCCTTTGACATGCTGAGTACTGAAGAGTTCCAGCAAAATAAAGGACATCAACACAATCAAATCCCACATCAGCCTTGTGAGAAGAGGCTTGATAGTTCTTTTTGCTCTGTTGTTTTATGTAGAATATTGCGCTAGATGTTGATTATTCTGCTATCAAAAATTCAAGGATTACACCCCTCACTCTCTATTCTCCACCATACTGCTCAGCAGTCAATAAAGGGCAGAGGACTGTCTGTCAGCCTGTCAGGCCCAGAGAGCACTGCAGGTGCTGCACACATCCAGTCACCCTCTGGCTCCAACATGAGTTCCTGCTAAGTGCAGTGTAATCGGAAGAGTGCTGCTGCCTTTGTGATGCTCCATATTGATTCATGTATGAATCCTGATTAAATTAGTAGCTTCTTAGTTTTTCTTTTCTTTTATTTTGTTTTGTTGTTTGTTTGTTTGTTTTTCATTCCTTCTCTTTATACCAGTCTGAATAGTATTTTGATAGTGTTTTGGCAATATTAACATTTAGCGTGTCCTGGTTTGCATTAGAATAGAACCAATTATCCTTTCAGTAATTTTACCTTTCTGTTAAGTCTCTTATGATGGCACTTTCTGAAGCTAACAGTGCATTTTTCAGAGTATCTGCCTCTAGAATTGATAATACATGGTGTTTAATATTATTAATGAGATAACAGTATGAATGGTATGCAGAAAGGCTCTTGCCTGTTCTTATTCTTAGAGAAACTAAGGTCATGCTGAATTTCTTATGTGCTGCAAGTGAAAGGGCATAAACAGGTCACACCTGTGCAGAAGACTGGGATGGGCAAGTGATCCAAAACTGACCAATAAGTGTCCCCTTCCATACATGTCATGTTCAGTGTAAAGCTGAGGGATCATGAGGGTCAAGATTTCTTCTTCCGTGGCTGGCATCCTGGGAGGACTCTGTTCATTCTTCTGCCTTCAATCCCAATCCCATCTGCCACTGAGTCGAGTCTGGGATTTTCACAGTGCCTGCCCTGCAGTGTCTGTGGTGAGTGACCATCGTCAGGGGAGCCTGATATTAGTTTTGTATTTATTTGTATATATTATATTATTTCCCACTGATACTATTATACTTTCATTTCTATTGTTTCATGAAAGCTATTTCAATATTCCAACTCTTAAGACTCTCTCCCTCTTCTTTTTTCCCTTCTAGGAAGGGAAAAGGGTTCATAGAGAGCATCTGTCATACATTTAGTAGCCAGCACAGCCTTAGAACTTAGGCAATATACTGAATTTGGGAATGTTACCGGTCCATACGTATAAGATTAGAAGCAAGAACTAAATGTGCTTTAGAATATTATTTCTTATGAATACTTATAATTATAAACTAACATAATTCTGTTTCTCAGATCTTCATAAGTAAACTTTGATTTGCATAAGTTTATGAATTTTTTGTGTTGTTCTAATGGTTGGTGATATACTGGAATGTATAATCAGACTTTAAGCTTGTTAAGGTTCAGTGATGTAAATCACAGATATCGAAAGATTTTCAAACACTTCTTAGTTCAAAATATGTGATGTTAAAAGTAATTGAAAATAGTACATAGATGCCATTTGAGGATTTGCAAACATGAACCACAGATCCAAATATTTTTTTTAAACATCTATCTATCTATCTATCTATCTATCTATCTATCTATCTATCTATCTATCTATCTATCTATCTATCTATCTATCTATTTATTTATTTATTTTTCAGCAAGGGTTATATTGTATCATTCTGAATGTTCAAAAAATATCAAAATTTTACCACTTCTCTCAACTATATTACGATACCTTCTTGGAAAAATGTCCAATTTTTATTAGTTTTAATTTATTTAAAGAAAATACTTTGTTCAATGACATTAACCTGGAAAGTATCAATGCTGCTGAATGATTTTGTATTTTTTTTCAAATTCTGCTGAAATCTTGATTTTTATTTTTTTTTTGTTATTTTTTGGGGGATTGGGGGAGAGGAGGAGCAAAGAGGGAGGTTATGGAGGATAGCCAAGGGGAAAGAATGTTAAAAATAAGCATGTTGAGAAAATAAGTTGAGTTACTTTTCACTTGTAGACACCTAGGGAAACCTTGGACTATTATACCAACCCTATTATACCAACTGCAGAAACAGCAGGTGATGACAGCATGAGCAAGATCCTTAGCAAAATATTTCTTGAAGATATTAATATATCTATTGTATGAAAAATCTGTCATGATACAATACCTTACTTTAACAAGATTTTTTTTTTCCTTCCCTCATGCATTACTCATCTAGGCTTTAACCTTTCCAACTTCCCTTGAGTTACCTTGCAGTACAGGCTTTTCTCAATGATTTATGTATTACATTATGAAATATTAATAAGAAGCAATTTTACTCAAATAACCCCCTAAGTAATTTTTATTTGCTCTTTTGTATAGTTTTTTTTGTTGTTGTTTTGGTTTGTTTGGGTTTTTTTAATAGTTGATGACATTTTACTCACTGATGAAACAAAACCATTTCTGAAATGCATAATTTCATGAATGCCTCTTTTATAAGTAAGATGCTGAATTTGGCTGAAAAGTATTTATAAGTTGGTATAGAAATAAGGTGATATAATATTTTCTCATCACCACACAAATTAGTATTATTGCTATCTGTGGAGAATCAGCCTCCACAAAAGACATGTCTCTCAACCAAATTGACTGCTGTAGAGAGACTTAAACAGATGAAAAGAAAAAGAAAACAAAGAGAAACGGTGGCAACACTGGGGAGGGGGCTGCGGGCAGGGCCTTACACAATGAAGGCCAGTCCCACCTTGCTGTGTTTGCAGCCAGAACCCAGACCTTGTGGGAACTGCACCTTGGGGCTGGGAGCTGAGTGGACTGAAAGACTGATCAAAGGTTGTTAAGGGCCGCTAAGGGTTGTTGCCGTGTATTGTCCGCTGCTGCTGGAGCAAAGGAGGGAAGTAAAAGAAGACAGAAGAAAGAGGAATAGGAAGCCAGATAAAAGGGTCTCTTCTGTGACTGGAAAAAGGGAGCTTGTTCCTGCTTTCTCTTGTGGAGCCTGCACGCTGAGGAGCTACACAAATGGAGCTGAAGAAATGGAAGAAGGGAGCTGGAAAAAGCTGGGATCACTGCTCACTCCCCAAAGCCCTCCGGCATCAAGCCCGCCTAAAGCAGCCCTTGCAGCTGTGCTCCCAAGCTCCAGCCACAGCTCCAGCCCTTGCAGCTGCGCTCCTGTGGTCCAGCCACAGCTCCAGCCGTGTCCCTGCCGTCCCCTGGATCGCCAAGCCACTGCAGCCACCCCAAAGCCCCAGGAGCCGCAGCCGTGCTCCTGAGGCAGCCGTCGTCATTACTCCTGTCAGTGTTTTTGAGCCAGGAACCGTAAGACTAATCAATAAATATTTTACTGTGTTCTCTTCCCCAGGCAAAAGTAATCGGTCACACACACACGCACCTCGTCGACCATTTAAGGGAAAGGCATCGGTCTCTCTCTCTCTTTCTACCCCCAACTAAAATAGTCTGTCTTTCTCTTTACTGACCAGGTACATTTGCATATCCAGTTTCCCCACACACTCTTTGAAAACGGTTACAGTAAAGTGGTATTTTAAACACATAACCTCTGTGTTTGTGCTAGTGTGCGCACATCTGGGCAGAGTTTTGTGCTCTAGAGACATACCCAGCCAATCTGGGGCTATTCCTCCTCTCATTGAGGAGAAGAAAAGGGGTGATCCATGATTCAACTCCAGTTTTCTAGCCTGGGTTGAACTCAGACCGCAACAGTATCAAGAAACAATAACATATTTTCAGCCACTACCCACCAGCTTTCTGAACTGAGACACATATGGCCAAGGCTATGGTAGCTTGTGCGCAGAGGCTGGAGGCCTTCAGCTGTTCTGGGGCCTGTGAGACCCAGTTCTCCTTTCTGCCAACCAGCGTTTAATTTCATCTCTGCTTCTGCCTGCTTTCACACTGAGAGCCTGTTTTCTTCATTTTGCCAGAAGGCATTGTACCCAAGCTGAATTGAAATGGAAAAATCAGTCATTTTAAAACAAACTTATCTAGTTTACTTTCAGGGACCCATTGTTATTGCATTATTGCTGATCAGAAAAATTCTGTTGAAATGTTTTGCTACAGTCAGATTCTTGGACAGAAATAAAGTTGATTTTGGTGAGGGCACTTGATAAAAATGAAATAAAACATGATGAATGAAAAGATTTTATAAGATCGTTTCATTTACTTTTGTAGTACCTTATTATGATGGTAACAGTGTAAAATATGACACAAGAATTGTAATTTCCATTTGAAATGTTTGGTTTAGTTTAATCCATTTACAAATATTTTTCTACTGTATATTCCAGAGAAGACATTGAAATGTTGACATTTTCCATTAAATTGATATTTTCAGCTTTTTTATATGCTAGGCAAGAAATTAAATTAACTATTTTTTGATTGTTAATTACTGCACAAACGATAAAGAATATTTATTGATAACATTAATACCTGTAAAATACTGTTTCTAATACTTTGAGGGTTTAATTTTTAAATCAATATTAATTTATCTATCCACTAAATTTAAATGTTTGCCTAATAAGAGGTGTAGATTCTTGTCTTAAGTCACCAGAAGAAACTTGCATAAATCATAGAATCATAGAATCATAGAATCCTAGGGGTTGGAAGGGACCTCGAAAGATCATCTAGTCCAACCCCCCTGCTAGAGCAGGGTCATCTAGAGCACATCACACAGGAACGCATCCAGGTGGGTTTTGAATGTCTCCAGTGAAGGAGACTCCACAACCTCTCTGGGCAGCCTGTTCCAGGACTCTGTCACTCTCACAGTAAAAAAAAATTTCCAAATATTCACCTTGAACCTCCTATGCTCCAATTTGATCCCATTACCCCTTGTCCTATCACTGGTCAACACTGAGAAAAGCCTAACTCCATCTCCCTGACACTCACCCCTTACATATTTGTAAACATTGATGAGGTCACCCCTCAGTCTCCTTTTCTCCAAGCTAAAGAGACCCAGCTCCCTCAGCCTTTCCTCATAAGGGAGATGATCCAGTCCCTTAATCATCTTTGTAGCTCTGTGCTGGACTCTTTCCAGCAGTTCCCTGTCCTTCTTGAACTGAGGGGCCCAGAACTGGACACAATACTGCAGATGCGGCCTCACCAATGCAGAATAGAGGGGGAGGAGAACCTCTCTTGACCGACTAACCACACCCTTTCTAATGCACCCCAGGATGCCATTGGCCTTCTTAGCCACAAGGGCACATTGCTGGCTCATGGTCATCCACCTGTCCACCAGGACCCCCAGGTCCCGTTCTTCTACACTGCTCTCCAGCAGGTCAGCCCCCAGCCTGTACTGGTACATTATGTTTTTCTTCCCCAAATGCAAAACTCTACACTTGCCCTTGTTGAACTTCATCAGATTTCTCCCCGCCCAAGTCTCCAGCCTGTCCAAGTCCCTCTGAATGGCAGCACAGCCCTCTGGTGTGTCAGCCACTCCTCCCAGCTTTGTGTCATCAGCAAACTTGCTGAGGGTACATTCTATACCCTCATCCAGGTCGTTGATGAAGATGTTGAACAACACCGGTCCCAGTACCGACCCCTGAGGGACTCCACTTGTCACACACCTCCAACCAGATTCTGCCCCATTGACTACAACTCTCTGACTCCTTCCTTTCAACCAGTTCTTGATCCACCTCACTACCTGATCACCAAACCCATTCTTGATCAACTTATCTACAAGGATGCTGTGGGAGACGGTGTCAAATGCTTTACTGAAATCAAGATAGACCACATCTACTTCTCTACCATCATCCATCCACCTAGTAATTTCCTCATAGAAGGCTATGAGGTTAGTCAAACATGATTTACCCTTGATAAAACCATGCTGACTGCTCCTGATGACCCCCATGTCCTTGATATGCCTAGAGATAGCGACAAGAATAAGTTGTTCCATCACCTTTCCAGGGATGGAGGTGAGGCTGACCGGTCTATAGTTACCCAGGTCCTCCTTCTTGCCCTTCTTGTAGACTGGTGTGACATTTGCCATCCTCCAGTCCTCAGGCACCTCTCCTGTTACCCATGACTTACCGAAGATGATGGAGAGTGGCCTAGCAATGACCTCCGCCAGCTCCCTCAGCACCCTTGGATGCATTTCATCTGGACCCATCAATTTATGGATGTCCAGATTACTCAACTGATCCCTAACCCAATCCTCATCTACTATGTCAAACTTCTCCTCTATCTTGACTACTTCTGGGGCTATATGAATCTGGGACTCATGGGGAAAGCCTGCAGGAGTAAAGACAGAGGCAAAGAAGGCATTCAGCACCTCTGCCTTCTTTATATCCTCTGTCACCAGGGCTCCCACCTCATTTAACAGTGGGCCTATATTGCCTCTGGTGTTAGTTTTGTTAGCTATGTATTTGAAAAAGCTCTTTCTATTATCCTTAACCTGACTTGCAAGGTTAAGTTCCAAGGAGGCCTTAGCTTTCCTAATTGCCTCCCTACATCCTCTGACAACAGACCTATATTCCTCCCAAGTGACCAGCCCCTCCTTCCATGATCTGTAGGCTTTCTTTTTCCACTTAAGTTTGCCCAGAAGTTCCTTTTTTAACCATGCAGGTCTCCTAGCTTCCTTACTAGATTTCCTACCCATTGGGACGCTCTGATCCTGTGCTTGCAAGAAGTGGTCCTTGAATGTTGACCAGCTATCTTGAGCCCCTTTACCTTCTAGCACCTTGTCCCATGGGATTTCCCTTAACAGTTGATTGAGGAGGCCAAAGTTTGCCCTTCGGAAGTCCAGGGTTCTGGTCCTGCTGGGTATTCTGTTCCTTCCATAGAGGATCCTGAACTCCACCATCTCATGATCACTGCAGCCAAGGCTGCCATTGATCACCACTGGTTCAACAAGGCCCTCCTTATTGGTAAGTACAAGATCCAGCAGCGCTCCTCTTCTAGTCGGCCTGTCCACCATTTGCATTAAGAAGTTATCATCAATGCACTGGAGGAACCTCCTAGACTGTGAAAGGCTGGCTGTGTAAGTCTTCCAGCAGATATCAGGGTAGTTAAAATCTCCCATAAGGACTAGGGACTGTAGTTGTGAGGCTGCTTTCAGCTGCCTGTAGAAAGCCTCATCAACTTCCTTATCTTGATCAGGAGGTCTGTAGTAGACCCCCACAACTGTATCACCCACACCAGCCTGCCCCTTAATTCTTACCCACAGACTTCCAGCTTGCCCCTCATCAGCCCCTGCACAAAACTCAATACATTCTAGCTGCTCTCTCACATAAAGAGCAACTCCACCACCTCACTTCCCCACCCTATCTTTCCTAAAAGGCACATAACCATCCATGGCCACATTCCAGTCATGTGTGCTGTCCCACCATGTCTCTGTTATTTCACCTGAAGAGAAAATTCACCAGAAAGATGTGAAAAGGAATCAGTAAAACTGCAGCTTTTCCTAAATTGTAGATTGTGATAGAGATTGCTATGAGTCTGGAACAAAACATTTTGAATGCATAGAATTATTGATCTTTAATTAGAAAAACATATAAGTGAGATAAGTAGACATGTCCAAATTATATTTTATCTCAAGTATTTTTTTAATACAATGATGACAACATTGTCTTGATCAAAGGGGAACATCAATGTCTAAGTGTAGCAAGCTATCTTGGAAGCAGAAAATCCAGTGTTTTTTTTTTTTTAATCTTCAGACTACTGGAGATAATCAGAAGCCTGGCAACCAGCTAACAAAATTTTGACAGTCTCATCTTATCTCACTGCTAAATGTTTATTATCCTTGCAGCTAACATAATCTAGTTTTTGTCAGAATTTACAGAATTATGATGATTTTGGAGAGAGAGTAGACCTCTCTTGTTTATCTTTTCATTGGTAAAGAAACTATATGTGGTATCAGAAATAAAACGGTAGCTTGCATGGGAAACTAAAATGGTAAGGCACTGAGTGTGTCTCTTCAGTGATGTATAACATGTTAATTATACCTTAATTACAACTATGAGTCTAGGAGAACTATGCTGGCTTACTGTAGCTAAGAGTTTGAGATAAACGGTGGATTTCTTTATTTTTAATCCAACAATGTTGTTTTCTGCTGTTTTATTTACCATAATAGAAGAATAACAGGACTATCATTAATTGGAATTATATTATGTGATTTTATTATTTATTTGTTTTTTGTTGATTTTCTTTTTCACCCATCTGAAATATTTTAATTTACCAACCGGTGTAATCACCAGTTTATACAGTTGTCATTCCAGCTTCTCTCCTACCTCAGCTCGACTTTGGTTTTTAATCTTTACTTCATGGGGACTGCAAATACCCACACTTAGTAATTGCTGGAAGTGGAATATATATTCAAAGGAACAAAAAGGATTACTTTTATTATAAATGAGATCTGCCTACATTTCTGGGTCTCCTTCTCCCTACTCCCTGTACACCCTGAAACACAGACATTTCCAAACTTGACTTCCATGACCCAGGTACAAAGGAACTGAGGGGTCTGAATGCATCCTCCTCTTTAATTCCTGACTGGAATGAGGTATTCAAGCTGCTGCCCAAAGGCTTCCAGTCTGAGTGCTGTATGTATGCAAAATAAATGCTGAAGTACAAATGTAGACATCTACATCGACACAAAGAAGGCATGTTTTCTATTAGGAAATTATTCCCAGGAAATTAATTGGAAAGCATACTGGAAATAGATCTTACTGAATCCTTCCCAGAGACAGGATTATCTCCAGGGATTTTGTAGAGTGAAGTTTTCAGGAAGGGCAGCCAAGATTGAAACAAAAATTTTCTCCAAGATAATTAATTGTAAAAAGTTATTAAACTTTCCCCAAGTTTTTATTTCACTAGAAAGTAATCCAGAAACCCAGACTAGAACACTACGGAAGCTTTTAGATCCAAGTAAAACAGATAACCTGGGAATCTGAACAGTGATTTTTGATACTTTTTCCATTAATGTGTTTAAAATTTTATCAGTTTTTAACCCTTGCAAACAAAATGCTACATAGATGATATTAGGAAACACCTGATGTTTTTGTGAAGCTATATACTTCACATATATAAACATGATGCACATCTTGTGACTATTATTACCAGACAGTTTTACTGCTGTCATTTTAAATGAGTGCAGCTTTTGTTGAGTTGCCATTACTTTTCATTTAATTAATACATTGGATTTAAAGATTAGAATCATTCTGAAGATACATTATTATTCTATGCAACAGTTTATTTCAAGCTCATTTATTTTCATGTCTGCGTTCTTTGGGAATGTCAGATTTGTTTATTCAGAGTAGATGAATCTGCCATGTGGTAAATAATAAAAGAAGGATGGTCAAGTACGCTGTGTTTCTAACCCTCTGAGTCCTGTCAAAATTATTGTATGAAAGTATGATATATCTTGAAAGAAAAAGAATAATGTGTTTTATGAGTTTTTGAATATAATATTCTGCATGAAATGGATAATGCTATTTTTCATATTTGGCATCTGAGTAGAACTTTTCTGAGGCTTTAAGCATTTTATTAACATTTATTAAGCAAGGTGCTTGCCACATTCTTTGAGGTAAGCAATCCTACTTTCATTGATTAAGAAAAAGAGATAGCATAAGAACTTAGTGGTTAGTCAGAACCGTCATCATCTGCCTTTGCTAGGCTTCATCCTATGGTTTTGAAATTCCTTTGTTTCATGAAAATGAATGGCTTGTGCTAAGAAGCCAAAGCAAAATTAAGACTAATCTGATATTGGGTCACTTCAATAAGTAAAACCTTTGGGAACACCTAGTTTCTTAATTGATGATTTTTTTGTTTTTGTTCTAAGACACGAAATAAAATGTTCTATTAACTACTGATGGTCTGGTGGGTGTTGATCTTTTAAACTTTTGAGAACAATAATAACGAACCATCAAAAAGCAGTCTTCTTTCAGTTGAAGACGATTTTTAGCATAAGAAATATGAGGCCCCATTCCTTTTATACACACTTTCATTTGGAATAGTACATATTTAGTTCAATGTATTCTTTTACTAAACAGCTCTAATGATTCCTAGAGATTCCGGATAGAGATTTTCATGGGTTAGTGGCAATTCTCACAGTCATTTGTTGGATATAAAGGACTTTTAATGACAAAACTTTAGAAACAGGAAGGAGGAGGCTGTTGTAACACCTTTGTCTCTTGAGACTGAGTTTATCTTCTACAACTTAAACACTTCTGAATGGCCAGGTGCCAGCATGCTCAGATTATTTAAAAAATGCAGATTTTACTAATAGAAATGTAAATCAATTTATTGCTGAAGTAAATTATGTCCTTTCCCAAACAGTTTTGAAACTACTTTTGGTTTGTATGAATAATAAGAAGCTGTATCTCTGTATTTCATTCTGAAGGCCAAATTGGTAATGTGGGTTTGAGAGCCTTTGGGTCCCTTAAAGAGAGAAGCAAAATGAACCCACTACATTCTATATTGCAGTGAGAAACAGATCCAGATAAATTCATACAAGTGTCTTGTAAAATTGATATTTGTCCAAAAAACATATTTTGCAGTTGACTGACATATTTTATTTTTTTTAATTTGTGTCTAAGAAGTTTCATCTAATATTAAAAATGTATGATAAGACCAATAAACAGCTTGTCCTAGCTTGAGCCAGAATGAAGTCAATTTTCCTTTTACTGATTTTCTTTTTTTTTTTTTTCCCCTCTTCAGTAAGCTTTCTTTTCACTAGTAGCAGAGTGTTCCAGCTAGGAATGATAACAAAAGGTGGAATGTTTTTCTAACTGCTGGGTCTTCAATGTCACACCTTTACTCTGCTGGCTCAGGCACTACAGGGAGATCTATGATCCCCCCCACAGGAAGCTGAATTAGACAGGAAAACTGGCCAGAGATATTCCATTCCATATATCTACTTCAGCTCAGAGGAAGGTCAGAGATCACAGAAGACAACTTCCTTCCTGCTTCTTCTTCCCTTCTCTTCCATCCATGGCCAGCAGCTGGGAAGGACTCCGTCCATCTATCGCCATTGACCCCCAGGCTTGAGCTCTCCTGACCTTCATCACTCTGTGCTCTCTTGGGCAGCTCTGGGGTTTCTCGGGACTGTTCCCAGCTAAGGACAGTGCTGTGGGAGTTGCTGGGAGTCCTGGGGTGGGAAGAGGCTTTTGCACATATCTGGACATATTTGTATATAATTGTATATATTTTCTTATATCATTAGTGTTTAATTAAAGCTGTGTAGTTTAGTTTTCAATCCAGTAAAGTCTCTATTTCTCTCTCTCCTTCCTTAGCTGAGTGGGAGGGGGAGGGGATTGAGAACATTCTTGTCAAACCTGAGTCAAATGGTGACACAGCTAAGAACTTCTTATGCTAATAAAAACTAGTAATTATTACTAAGCCTTATATTTAGATGTGTAGGATTATAAATTAGAGCTTTAGAAATAAATTAAACCATGTGTTTCCATTTTCAAAAACTATTGCAAAGCCCTAGACATTACGGAATGTTTCTGCATAGTGATGTTATTGAAGTATGACCTGAGAAATGGATGATATCTTTCCATGTCTCCTGTGGGGTGGTCAATGATGTGCTTCAGACTAATTAGCTGCTGTGATCAGTAGAGAAGAATGTGATGGATTGACCTTGGCTGGATGCTAGATGCCCATCTTACTGCTCTCTCACCCTCACTCCTCAGAAGGATGAAGGGAGAAAATAAGATTAAAAAGCTTGTGGGCCAAGATAAAGACAGAATAATCATTTTCCAATTCCAGTCATGAGGAAACAGACTCAACTTGGAAAAAATCAATGTAATTTATTGCTAATTAAAATAGTAAAAGTTGTATGGTGAGATGGTGAGAAACAAAGACAAAAACTAAACCATCATTCATCATGCTTCCTTTTTTTTCCCCCAGGCTCAGCTTCACTCTTTTGTTCCTTACTCTTCCTCCTCTTCCTCCTCACATCATTCCTCTGCTCTAGCGTGGGTCCTCCATAGGCTGCAGTTCTTCATGAAGTGCTCCAGTGTGAGCACAACCTAGAGCTGGTTGCCCAGGACCATGTCCAGATGATGTTGGAATATCTCCAAGGAAGAAGATTCCAAAACTCTCAGTGAAATCTTTGTCAGTGCACAGTCATCCTCACAGTACAAAAGTGTTACCTGATGTACAGAGGGCACCTCTTGTGCTTCAGTTTGTGCCCATTACCTCTGGTCCTGTTATTGGGCATCACTGCAAAGAGCCTATCTCTATCCTCATTGCACCTCCCCTTCAGCTATGTACATTAATAAAATCCCTTTGAGCTTTCTCTTCTCCAGGCTAAACAGTCCCAGCTCTTTCAGCTTTTCTGCATTGGAGAGATATTCCAGTCCTTTAATCATCTTCGTAGCTTTTTGTTGGACCCTCTCCAGTATTGGACAGAGTGTTCCAGGTGTGGCCTCACCAATGTTGAAGGATCCCCTCCCTCAACTTGCTGGCAATACTTTGCCTAATGCAGCTCCGAATGCCATTAGCCTTCTCTGACACAAGAGCACACCACTTGCTCATGTTCAAACTGGTATCCACCAGGACCCTCTGGTCCTCTTCTGATGAACTGCCTTCCAACCAGTCAGCCATCAGCATGTAGTGGTGTATGAGATTATTCTTCTCTAATGTAGGACTTTGCACTCATTGTTGAACTTCATTATGTTTCTGTCAGGCACTTCTCCAGCCTGCCGAGGTCCCTCTGGATGGCAGCACAACCCTCTCTGGCTTATCAGCCATACCTCCCAGTTTGGTGATATCCACTACTGCTGTAGTGTAGTCTGCTCCATGGCCTAAAGGATTTTCTGCTCCTGAGCCTGGAGCACCTCCTCCTGCTCCTACCTCTGCTTCCACCTTGATGTTCACATTTTTCTTATTCTTCTCTCACAGCTACTGGGCTGCAGAGATATACCCAAAGCAAAGTTTGTCTCAAATATGTTTTAAAATTGCACTTTTATCCTCAGAAATATTTTTTACTGTTATCTTGTGTCATTTTACAGCAGTCAGAAAACAGAGAAGAGAAATAGGTTAATTTCCATTATAGCTCCAAAATTGTTCCCTCTTGTTAGAATTAAAATAAAATAAAATATATGTGTAAATGGTTTCCTTTATTTAATACACTGTGGATTTATATTTTTAACATTCTCTAATATTGAAAGGGATTAACAATTCTCTAAGGCCCAAATAAACCCCATGGTAATTCTACAGAAATTATCCAATGGGTCTTTTTCTACAACCTTTCTCGTTTCTTCTTTTTTTTTTTTTTCTTTTTTTTTTTGTTTGTACATTTAATATACCTAGTTTTCCTAACCACAGGAGAAAGCATCATGTCTTTCTGAGAGAATAGGGATGACTAACTTGTTCACTGGAGATTTTCAGGTGTTTATTTTCAAAAAAAGCAGTTTGTTCTTTCTTTCTTTCTTTGGCCCTGTTGGAAAAAACTCATCTAGAATCTCTAATCTTAATATTGCAGGTTTTCTAGGCCTCTCTGGTGCCAAAACATTGTGCTGATCATGGTTAATATTTTACTTTTTTAAAGGCGTTTTTTGTCCATGTTGGAAAGTAATATCCACCATAAAGGTCACGACTTGTGAAGATGCATGAAGCGAAGTGAGTGACACAAAACAGTAGGTAGCAAAGCATTGTACAATTCAGTGAACAACAAGGTCAATTACTTCATATTTGCTTGTAGCTCAGCACAGCTGGACTGAAAAAAAGCATAATGCCTGACTGGCATTCTGGGGCAGTTTAATGCAGAATAATAATAGAGTTTAAATTGCAAGTTTACCAAAGAGTGTCATTCTGACTGGGCCAGCATAGAAATGAGAAGCAACCTGTCTTTCACAAGAGTATTACAAAAAGAACTGAAGAGTATTAGTAGAACAGAAAAGAAAGAAAATAGCAGACAGCACTTGCTTGTTAAACTGTGGGTCTGACATCCTAGTTTTCCATACAATTTTTCATCTTAAAGCTAACTGGTCAAACTATTACAGGAATTGCTTAAAATTCAAACAGTATGTGTAGTTTTATGTCAAGCCAAAATTACCTAAGTAAAGAGTTTCCAAATAGTCAACATCTGGGTTCAAAAGTTCAGCTGCACTAGCAAAATCCTTTAAAATAAATGAGTGTTGTGATTATGTACATTACTTCAAGTACTGTAATTCAGTGGAAAATAATTTGAAACAGTGAAGATTAGGTCCCTAGATGCATAAGAAACATGAAGCAGTACTTTAATAAGGAGAAAGATAACTAGAAGGAAATAGAGGAATGACAAAGATAAATTTGACATATATTGATAACTGTGGAGAGAGAAACTCAGTAAGTCTCTAAGATCACTATAGTAAGATGAACCTGTCAGATAAAGTCACATATATCCTTTCACAAACTTTGTAATTTTGAAAAGTTGACAGGAGCTGTTACAGAAGTAAAATGTATTTGAGATGTTCTTCCCAAATTTTATATCACGTCCACTGCTACAAGCATTTTAATGCTTGTATGCAAATTTACAAAGAAAGTAATTTTAGAATTTGGACAATATTTTTATACAAATATTTTTGGCATTACCTGAAATAGATTAACTAAGATGGGATATTGTCATTAGTATAAAGAAAGCTATTGTAATTTAATGGTTATTAGGTGTTCATACACAGTTTAGGATACATCCTCTGTTTTACTTTGGCCAGATGATGAGTGATAAAATTGTTAATGTTTTTAATGATATAATTTTTGCTGTGTACATTAAACATGATTTTAGTGGTGACTCAGAAACATAAATGAAATTATAGGATTTGGAAAACTAATTTTCCCCTCAATATCTTTTATTTCCCCGTCTAGCCAGTGTGGTGCAGCAAAGCTGTAAGAAAAAGCTTCATTATTAAATTTATGTTAGGATTTCTAATTTTCTTGAATGAAGATATCCCTTGCAATGTCCTCTCTGATTTGTCTTTTTATGGAGTTCCCAGCCATTCCCATATAATATGGGCTTTTGTGTTGCAAGTTTCCTTAGTAAAAAACATAGAGTATAGTACTCCTTCAGTTTTTCTGAACCTACTGGACTTCTGGCTTTTTGATGCTGCAGGTGAAGTCACTATATAGAAAAGAGTCTTGTAACCCATATTCCTGTTGTCATCATCCAGCAGTTTCTGTATGTCAGCTGAGAAGCAGAAGCGGGAGTACCAGAAGCAGGTGATGGGAAGGATAGAGATGGAAATTGAAGGAGTACCTGATGGCAGAAATCTTTTGTTACTAACTGCATGTCTTCAATTAGAGTGGCAGCAGTGACTACACAGATTAAAGGCTTCTGCTCTGTCTATTTTTCAATAAGAAATCTGTCAACCAAATATGTAAAATATGAAGTTTCTTTACTCAGGGAAATTAATTCTATGCATCATAGGGAACTCTTTCTTACAAACCTTTCCAAATCTAACCAATGTAATCTCACATTCTTGCTTTTTCCCCCAAATTATAGGATACTGAAGCATGGGAGATGCCAATTTGTCCACTTTAGAAACTAGATTAGTAACTAAGGATGTTTCTACCACTAGCACAGCTTTTACTTTTATACTACCAATTGATGAAATTTGTTTTGGCTGGTTGTTAGGTCAAACACTAATTATAAATTAGTTTTCCTTTATGAAGAACCACAGACTTTGTGCCAAAGACATTAAAATCTCATTTCTTTAGACAGAGGGTAGTCATTGTACTGGTAATAAAATAATTGTTTCTCATGAGAAAGTAGTAATTCACATTTGGCTTTTTGCAGCATGAGAACCTTCTTTTACAACAGATGATACCCATCAGTAGAAGTGTCCTGCCAGATTAAATAGATAAATGGTCTAATCTAATGTGGCAACATTCCTAAACCGAGTAGAACAAAATTAACTTAAGTACTGTTATCAGTGTATTTGGCTGTTGTGCATATGATAATACCTTGGGAAAATGATTGACTGTTCTCAGGGCAACAGTTTCAATACAAAATGTAATGGACATAGGAAAATAAGACAAAAGAAAACAATGGTGTGTTCCTGTAGTTGCTGAGATGGCAATGTCAGCAAGTTTTGATCTCATGCACTCTTGCTTGACAGACTGCCAAACTGTAAATTTGACTGACTTCGGCAACACCATCTTTCTCAGGTAACACATTTTTTTAACTAGGTGATGTCCTTTCTTTTTCTCTCTCATCAGAAAATGAAAATATCTCTGTCCAATCAAAATATCTAGATCAAAAAAGAAGCAATCATAATTAAATTCTGTTTGGTCATACCAGGAGCTATGGGAGAAAGGTGATTGCTAGTTTACTCTACGCAGGGTACAGTGACATACACATCACAAGAAAAAAAACAGAGAACTACTTCTTCTGAGCTTCATGTCAACAGTTTTTAGCTCACTACCTGTGTCAGGGATTACTAAGTACTTAAACTTTTAATTTTGCCTGTTGCTTTTTTTCCCCACATCACTTAGAACATAAAAAATTAAGTCTAAAATAAATCCTCAATTTTGAAAAATTTCTTTTCCACATTGAAGTTTTAAAAAAACTCCTGCAATTGAATTTCCTTCTTTTCATCCTTCAGTTTCTTCAAAATTGCTAGATAATGTGGACCACTGTTAGACATCACACTCTACTTTCTGATACGAAATTCTAAAAAGTGTAAGAAAAGAGCAGTTACTTGGTAATCACATTAATTTAGTTTTCAACAGTAAGATTATCTAAGATCTCAAATACCAGAAGAATTTATGTAAAAATAATATATTAATCAGCCTTCTCTGAAGCAAGTCAAGAAGCTCAGTATCAAAGGAGTGAACAGATTATTTAGTAATAAGAGAGGAATGGAGTAAATTTCAAGGGTTGCAGTTGTCAGCCGGAAGGGCATTAGGGTCTAGAAGCACCTCAAAGGTTTCTCACTGCAATTGTAATTCTGAAGTGATTCCATAATTTACAGTATTTTTAGGATACACAAAAAATGTTCCTTTTTTTTTTTTTTTCCCCTTAAAGGCATGCCTTTTACTAAGACTGAGATGAGTAATTTGCTCTAGAATTGATTTTTTAAATTAAGTGATGTAAGTTTTTTTTATATTATTTGATATAAAATTCATTCAATTTATTTTGAAAGATCGAAAATAAGAAGAATAATCCACAACATTCTCAATATAACCTGAGGGAAATATGTTTTGCAGATTGTGTTTGATAGACAATATCAGACATCACACACAACAGTCTGCATCCATTAAATAACCTGCTCAAGATCAGATACTACATAATGACAAGTTAATGAAGAGTGGTGAAGTTCTTAAATACACTGAACCTGCACCTGCTGCCAATAGTAGATAATCCCAATGAAATAAATTGTGAGCAGAATTATTTTGGTAAATTTGGAAGAAATGCATCTAAAAAATTCATGTTTGGACATACATACTTATCTTTTCTTGAATTTCAGTACAGGACACTTAAAAGACCATGAGAAATGGGATATGAATTTTAACTGAGCAAAGACTAGATGAGGTAATCACCTCAGTGTAAATTTTCGGTGACTATCTGAAATGAACCAACTGAAATAAATAGAGTGAGGTGAGGAAGAAAAGTGACAATTAAATATCCTTCTTCAACTAGGCAAATAACTCCAGCAACCTGCTGTTAAATTATTACACAAACTCTCAGGTTATAAAATGAAGATGCAACCATTCCATATCACTTTTTCATGTCTTTTTGTGAGGTCAGAATGCCACTAAGTAAGAGTGGTGCATCCGCAAGGAATAATTCCAAAGCATATTGCCCTCTTGCAAATATACTGCTGGAGTTTTCACAGATGTTTGGGAAATTATAGCACAGCAGCAGTAGCAAGTTTATAGGTGAGATCAAGGGACTCTGAAAGTCCCAGAACAGTGAACAAACACCTGGGTTTTGTGAAAAACTAGCGTTTGGTGCTTGAATTTGCTAGCTGTAACCTCTCCACAAAGAAGTGGTCTCTCAGGTCTACTCGAGAGCATTAGTATAGTAAATATATGTAGCTACTCTTGAAATTGCTATATGAGAAAAATTTTCAGCATTTTGAAAGAATAGGAGAACATACTATGGAGTTTTGCTTTGAATTTTCTTTCTGAAACATGATAGAACTGGACAGAGATGATACCAGGAAGACCAGAGTATTTAGTAAAAAGCCTACACAAATCTTCTTAGTTTTAGATGCACATAATGACCTCCAATATGCTAACATTGTTTTGTGAAAAAATACTGTCCTCTGGGGTCCTGCAGATTCCTACAGATTTGGTGCCGCAGGCTGTGGCTTAATGGCTCGCCTGAATGCAAGGTAAAACAAAGCTGTACTGTTTGGAAGAGCAGGGGAAAGACTGAGGTAAAGGCACCTTTGCTATCAGAGTGCAGGGAAGGTGGTGTTAGCTCCATTATTCTTTCTAATGACTACCTGCTACCTTTCCCTCTAAGCCTCGTCTGGGGCATTTTAAACCTCAGCAGGTACACTGGCTGCATGAAATCCCTTCCTTTTTCTAAGCACAAAGCCTAGAACTGGACATAAGGGTATGCCCGAGGATCCTGAAGAAAATGGATTTCCTTTAACTTTTTTTCTAATCTATGCTTTTTTATTACTGACTGCTTAATGGTCATTGTAATTCTATGTTTGCAGATAATCCAGCACTTGGCTCCCTATAGTCTGTATTACAATATAAGATTTTGCATGCAATACCTTTTGCACGTT
The DNA here is from genome assembly GCF_020740795.1 of Apus apus. Taxonomy (NCBI): domain Eukaryota; kingdom Metazoa; phylum Chordata; class Aves; order Apodiformes; family Apodidae; genus Apus; species Apus apus. The sequence goes on from NC_067282.1 coordinate 161,530,770, forward strand.
TACCTTAATAAAATGTGTTGAGACTACCTGTAGATTTTTTTCTGCAATGGATTGCATATGCATGATGAAGAATATATATACATATATAAAGTTTTCTATTTTTTTCTCTTTGTTCCATCACAACTTGTTTATTTTCTGTGAATATAAAGAGCAATTTTAAATTAAATTGAAAATTATAACAGAAGATAAGTACCTTTCATAGCTGACTTCCCTTACCATATAGTAAATGCATGCATCAATAATCTCAATTAAATTTTCAAATGATGTCCTGAGCAGTGATTTATAAGATCTAAAGTTAATGCTGTAGTAAACTTAGATCATTGTGTAATAAACACAAAAATACAGCTAGGTATGAATTAGCGCTTGAGTTGACAAATAATTTTGAGTCAGGTTTTTAGAGATAGAAGTTGCATCTTTGGAAGAAGTGCATGCTTCCAAAAAAAAACCATTTAGTAGCCCAAATACACTTGACATAGATGTGTGCTAGTCTCAAAATGAGTGGATGACACGACAAAATTCTTTTCTTACCTCCTCCATGTACACTCTGTCTCGGTACTCCTTCCATGGAAAGCATTACAGCAAATTATATTTGTGACTTCAGCATTTTTTGCTATCACAGTAACACATCATAAGAAAAGAAAAAAAATTTAGATGTTTTATTGTGTAGGTGTGGGTTTTTAAACAAAACAAAGAAACAACCAGCACCTCCAACAACAGAAAAAAACGAAACAAAACCAAACAAACCCAAACCAAACCAACAAACAAAAAAACCCCTAGGCCTTGGTTCAAATCCAGGTGTTGGAAGACTTTTATACATATATATATATATAAAAATTGATTTATTTTTTTAACTAGTGCAGAGTGATCTCTAGGTATTCTGTGCTTAAAACTGAAAGACTCTGGTCTCACCAGTGGATTTTATTTCAATATATTCTGCTCATATTTTTTCCCCTAAACATTGCCATATCAATAAAAAGCTATTTCTCTACAGTGTACAGAGTTTTTATGGAATATCTAAGTGCAGTAATGGTTATCTCTGCAGAACAGGTATCCAGTTGTTCTTCTGTTTGGATAAGAAAGAAGCACAGGGTCTGTCAAAATAAAAAGTACACACAAATTGTAGTAGATCCTTCAGCTAATTAATCATGCAGGTCTAATTTTAAATGAAAAAAGGCATAGTGAAAGTAGTATTTATTGGGGTGATTATAGCCCAATATAGTGAAAGTTTTTCTTATCCACTTGAAGAGTTGAGCTATACTGCAATGCAGTGTTCTCCTATTAATACCTTAATCAGCATGTCTAAAAGTTTCATGCTTGTCACCTTGAGTGGAGAGATGACTTTGAGCAAACATCTATAGACCACAGACAAGCTAGAACACAATCCCACTCCCCTGACTCCTCAGTATCTAATACCAGAGAAAGACTGAAACATTGCAACATCCTTCCAACCAACAAAAGTCTCATTTAAGCCTAGGGTGCTTATTTAGGCAATCCATTTTGGGGTGATGGCAGGAGCTGTGGATCTTCTCTGTAGACATCTGTGTGCACAAATACCTTGCAGCAAGGAGCCATTGACATTTGAGGCAATAGCGTCCACATCTGCTAGATATTTTTAAAGAAGATCATAATCCAAGCACAGATCAAAGTGTTTGTGTTATTGCACATTGAAAAAAACTATTTTCACAAACATATGGAGAATTCCTGTCTGCACTGTGTCATCTACACAAATGATGTGTATACTGATGTTTTTGCATACATATATACGTTGGAACAAAACATTCTAAATCAGTGATGAGTAGTGTTAATGACAATGCTTGTTTACTAGGAAGAAAGAATTTATCTTAAATATAAAACCTTAAAGATGTGGTCTTGTGCATGTGACACACAACATAAACAAGTTTAAGGGATTCATTTGGGGGGCTTATTTATGGCTCGCAGCCAGTGAACTTTAACAAACATTTCACTTCCTCTAATTTGCCCTAGAAAACAAATAGGGCATCAACACCCCATGTGCAGATGTTACTTTATATATTTAGGTCAAATGGAAGATTTTATTGAAGTCGGTAACCATATTGTATGTATATCCATATCTCTTTGGTATGAGATTTTCCCTTACTCATCTGTGTCTACAAAAAGATATACAGGGGCATAAATTCAATTTGCTGATTCATTTTCTGCCAAGAGGGACACATAAATCCTAAACTGATTCTGAGAATCTGAAGATATCAGATTTTAAAATTGTTTGACGCTAACAATGACAAGTTTCCTTCTTAATTAAGATATCCTAATTTCCCTCAAGAGGAGTGAAATTCAGTGAATCTCTTATGCTAGTTGAGGGTCCATCATGCTGAAAACCAGCATGCTATTAATTTAGAAGTCAAAATGATCACACCTCTCTGAGATTGTAATAGGCAGTTACTGACACTGGTGACACAACACATTTCATTAGTAAGCCTTCTGTCACATATTGGTAGCTATTCTGCCCTTAAAATAAAAAGATCCCTCAGTAATGGAATTAGACTTATGTTGCCAGTCAGAACAGCTAATAAATCAACAATATAATCTTGACTCAAATCTAATTTTATTTCCTGAATACACAGGCCCCTTTAAAATAAAAATGAATAAAAATTCCTTGAGGCCCAATTATGTGTCTGCTGCAAGGCCCACTGTTTTTTTTTCTTGTTTTGTTTTTTTTTTCTTCTGTATTAAGAAACTGTGTTTTGGTTGATTCCAAAGAACCAATATATGCAAAAATTTGAAGCACCAGCTTACCAAATATTTTAGAAGTTAATTACCTAAAATATAATGCTGATCAAAAGAAATTCCAGCTCCATAGTTCATTAATCTCTCATTGTCTGACCTCTCCGTATAAGAGGAATTCCATATCTTGATGCCTCAAGTATGACTAAAATATTATTTATGTTGGTTTTGTACCTGACATTTGTTTCTCTTCTCTGACAAGATGAGAAAATACTGTGTCTTGTCTCAACACATACAACTCAAAATCCAGTTTACATAATTGGAAATACATGCATCTTTTTGTCATATACCTGGTTCACCCAGAATCAGTTTAGGTATTTGTGGGCAAGATTATACTGTCCTGATTTGAGCCAGGACAGAACCAATTTTCTTTCTAGTGGTTTTACTTTTCAGTTAAGTCCTTTCTAAGTAACTGCATTTTCTGAAATTAACAGCATGATTTTCAGTCAGTGTCTGCTTCTAGGACTGAAAATGGTCAATGTTTATAGTTACTGCTGGAGAAAAGTATGCAGAACAAAGGTCCCTGCTTGGTTTCACTAGACTTTTTGTGCACCAGAGACAAGGGGAGAAAAAGGGGTCACACCTGCAACCCTCATTTGGGGAGGAGCAGACCAGACAGGTGACCCAAATTGACTAAACAAATTATTCCGTCCCATGCGTGTCATACTCAGTATAAATCTGAAGGATCAAAAGGGTCAAGCTCTTGTGTTTCATGGCTTGTGTCTAACACATCCAGTTCCCATCTGCCATTCATGCCAGAAGCCCAGTCCAAGACTTTCCCAGGGCCTACTCTGCAGCCTTGGTGGTGACACAAGCATTACTGGAGGCAAGATGGAGTTATATTAGTTTTGTATAGACTTGTATATATTTAACTATTTTCTTTTTTATAATTACTTTATGATTAAAGCTGTATAATTTAGTTTCCAACCTGTAAGTCTGTCTTCCTTATTCCCTTTCCTTTTCCCTTATGAGAAGGGAAAGTGGTTAATAGAGAGCATCTGTCATTAGTTTAATTGCTGGCCCAGCCTTAAACTATGACAACACCCACTCTCTTGCTCAGCTTATACTGTGCTTTCTTTTTTACCCTTCAAACTGTGCAGGATAAACGCTGAGTGCAGTACTTATTTTTAGTTCCTTTGAATTTTGTAATAACATTCAGCAGTTTGTATACAGGTTGCGACAGTTCAGCCAGATACTACCACTAGTGAGTGAACACATGTTATGTTCTTAGTGATCTAGTGAGTGGTTTTGCCACTGTTGAGGAGACCTTTTTCATATATTTCAGCAGGAAAAGTAGAACATGTTTGAGAAGCGACAATGAAATTTAGATTAGACAGGCAGAGATTAGCAGTTAAATGTTTTTGAAGACTTTAACAGCAGCACAGGGAAAAGAACAGTGTGAGTTTAGAGGCTAATAAAGAGCAACACAACTACACACACTGCATCCAAAGAAGCATTCAGCAGCTATTGCAAAAATTAGTGACTCTGAGTGTCAAAAGGTGGAATTGCTGCCTATGGTGCAGTTTTCTCTCACTAAAGAAGACAACACAGGGCCCAATTAACTCACGTTATCTTTAGTTAGTCAGAAGATCACTCAAGGAGAAATCACATAGCTTTACTGTAGAGGCCAGATTGCTAAACTCAAACCAGTTTTCTCCTTTTTCATTTTAGCATGTCCTGGCAGAAGCAGGATATTATGAGAAATAGTAACAACAATCTCAGGAAAGTAACAAAAATATCAGGAAAACCATCCCTTAAAATGTATTTATTAAATTTTATTTTTCTATTTGCAAAATGCCTCAGGGCATTAACATGTTAATAAGTTCACTGTTGCTCAACTGAATATAAGTAGACTATTTTATATTGTGATTTTAAATAGAATGGCATTATTAAGTGGCCTAAATTTTCTAATTTATATTTTTATTAGGAACATGACAATTAGCATACTGAGTTCTAAAATATTAGCTGAATTCACACTACAGTTTTTTTTAAGAAAAACAACATATAAACATTAAATAGCATTTGTTTATAACTATGTTGCTGACTCACAGCAAACATTTAACGGAACTTAGCTTTACATAATATGTAGAGGACAATGCTTATATGTATCACAATAAAATATTTGGTAAACTATTAAATACACCTAAATTGGTGCTCTATAAAAATGACTCATCAAAACCACTTACAACGAATCAATAGTTTAAATCTGATTTTCTGTTCATTAAATAAAAGTATTTTTATGGAATATTATCTTTTAATGTATCATTACAGGAATATATCATTACTAAAAAAAAATGTGCATCATGTGTTGTTCAAGTTTAATCTTTGTCATTTACTATCACTAATATGCTAGTCCACAATTATTTGAAAAATATTGTATTGTTCTTTGGATCACATAGATTGAATCCTATAATCCTACTGTCATGCAAAAGATCATATGATAGAGTTACTTGACTTTTAGAGACAAAGGGTCTCACAATTTAAACTATCATTTCAGAATTGTAGCTTAAAATGTGAAAAAATAATATAAAAAGCTTAATCCTGTTCCACTAGAACTAACCATACTTTACTGATTTCTGTTTAGAGATTTTTAGACCCAGAAAGCACTATCAAAAATACAGTTCAGTAGGCCTGAGGTTGGCAACATCACTATGATTAAAATTACATGTGATCTGATTATATTTTCAAATGCTTATATATTGCCAAACTTCCAGTATTTGAACTGAAATTTCACACAGTAGTTATCTACTTCAGTACCTAGTTTTATTTATGTCTTTGTATTTTAGCATTTTCCTAATTTGAGGTAAAAATATATTGAATTCTTAAAACTGCTTTAAACTTTCTCAAGCAATCCTAGTATTGATGTGAATGAAGCAATGTTAAATCTTTCAAGAGGTTTGGCTTTTCCATCAGAAGTGTAGTTTAAACACACAAGTACAAAATGTCTTGATATTTTTTTTCATCTTTTCCCAGTTATTTCAACTAATCCCGTTTAACTTCCTCAGAGAACAAAGCAGAATGAACAATGTGAAAATCACTTGTTTCTCCTTCTTGTAAGCAATCAAGCTTCACCTTAACAAAAAGCCAGATGTAATTACTGCTACACAGTGAACAGGAGAAAATTGCAAATGAATACTATATTCAGCAGTCAAGAATATAATGAGAAAGATCTCTCTGACTCAGACAGACAAATACATTATTTGAAAACATCCACTAAGACCTGTGTGACAAACAAAAGGTTAGTTATTTGTAATAGAAACAGAGAAAGTATATTAATTACACTATGTTTAAAAAAACCCTAAAAACTAAAAACCACCTAAAAACTTATTTAATAAGATAGAGTAACTTCAAACTGTTTCTTTGACACAGAGCTTGTCACACCTTAAGTACAGGTAGGCTGTTCATTATAATCTCTTCATCATATCAATAAGTCATCGAAAATAATTTTGTCTTTGACATAATAGTTCATTGTTATCTCTATAAAGAGTTTTGCTACTATGTATGTGTTATTGTTAGAAGAAAAAGTAATTGTGTGTATTTAAAAATAGCATTTCATTATTAAGACTTGTAGCACCAACACAGACTCTCAGACAAATCAGGAAAATTGGTTAACTTGTTCTCATAAATCTATTTCATGCAAATGAATTCTCCAAACACCACTTGGTTTTCTCCTTTTTTACTCACAGTATGTTGCTTCTGAAAACTATGAATTCCTTATATCCGCCTCATAGAAAAAATAAACCATTGGTTCTCACTCTATTTTTAGTGGCACAATATTTTCTTTAAGACAAAAGGAAATTAGTTGTTTATGTATCTTATTTCCAGTCTGAAGAAACTGCAGAATCATCTATAGTGTTTTCAACACTTCAGTCCTGCAATAGACTCTGGAAATCTAGGTGCCATTTTGCATACTTTGTTGCTGTAGACTTGCTGAAGTACTTTGCTCATTTGCCAGTGATTGCAGTTTCTGTCACAACCTTGAGTACTTCACCAGATATCTAGAATTCTTACATTATATTAGATACTAAAGTGCTATATAAAAAAAATGTAACAAATAGCACCTTGGCTTGCCCAGAAAATTAATTCACAAGTTTATCCTAGAAAGCTTTTTTCCTTTTACTATCTCAATACAAATTTGTGCTATGTTTCTGCTAGTGTCACAGCGTCAGCTAAGACCTTGGTTACTGTGATTTTTCATACTACCTAACACATAGCTTGTTCTTATTATCATATGTCTCCAAAAAGAAATTGAATCTGTCAAATCCATCTCTAAGTTCTGCAGTGACATTACAACAATGCACTGCTATGAGAATATCTTGTCATAAAGCAAGAGTCTCTGCTAACTGAATGATAATTTGTACAGGAGTAACCCCATGTGACACAGACCACTTCTGAGAGAGCAGTGAATATACAGTTCCATTTAATAGAAAAAGATGTTACACTCTCATTTTTCATTCCTTATTGCTCCTCTTTTTTCTTTCCCCTTCCTCCACATACGCACATTTAGATTAAATCAACAGCTCACCATTAACAGACAGGCATTTCTAGAAATGTTGCTCCAGAGGAGTCCTAACAGCAGGTAAATACAACAAATTGAGACTTCACAGATTACTGTCTCACAATCAGCAAAAAAAATTATTTAAAATAAATAAATAAATAAATAAATAAACAAACGAACTCTATTTGAGTTATTTGTTATATGGGACTTAAGATTACAACAGAAATTATATATTGATCTTTCAAATGTCCTAAGTGACTATGTACTCATCCCTGGCAGTGGCTGTAAAACTCTTAACACAGAAATGCAGATGTTAAGTCTCTAAAACAAAATTAGTGACACTGGAGCACTCAGAAAAGGAGGATCCTTACAGGAGTAACATTTCCAAGCACATCTTTTTTGGTAGGGGCATCCCATTCACTGTTTCCTTTAACTCTCCCATGTGATATAATCTCTAATGAAAGCACAGACAATTTTCTCCAAGGTGGCTATATTTTTTTAATCACCTGCTCAGAAATGTGAGCAGTCTGGCACAAGAGAGTAACTTCTTTTCTTCTAAAAGTCCACTCAAAATAAAATTGAAATGTCAGAGGCTCATTAACTCTTCTGATCCTTCAGACATTTCTTTATTGTTGCTTATCTCATCCACTGTATCAGAATCAGGTTAACAGGTTAACATTAACAAGATACTTTTTCTGAAACAGGTTAAACAGATAACAGATTACGATTCATAACTTGGCATTGCTGGGCATTCAGGTGGGGGGAGAGACTCAGAGTGTATTATTTGGGTCACAAAATGACATAATTGGCACAGTTGGAAAACGACCGAGTCCAACCATCAACCTAGAAAAAAAGCCCATTATTCCCACTAGAACATGTCCTGGCTGCATGTTTTTTTAATACCTCAAGAGATGGTGCCTCAACCACCTCCACGGGCAGCCCATTCCAGTGCCTGACCTTTCTTTTGGTAAAGAAATTCTTCCTAATATCTAGTGTAAACCTCCCCTGGCACATCTTCAGGCTATTTCCTCTAGTACTGTCATTATTCACTTGGGAGAAGAGGCCAAAACCCAGCTAGGACCCAGCTAGGTCATTTCCACTCCAAATCCTCTTGAAATGAAATCCAATTGTACATTAAACTTTTTATAACTAGCGTTCATTTCATTTTCTTATTCTCTCAGATAAACAACGTTTCAGCAAAATTCATCAGAACAGGTTGCCCAGGGAAGCTGTGGATGCCCCCTCCTTGGAAATTCAAGCAGCCTCGTCTAGTGGGGGATTTCCCTGCCCATGCAAGGGGGTTGGAACTAGATGATCGCTGAGGCCCCTTCTAACCCAAACTGTTCTATGATTCTATGAAATTTCAGGCAACCTTAGGTTTGATTTAGAAGAAGGGAAATAGAAAAGGTGTAGTCACTCAGGCTGTCCAAGAGTGAGGTGTGTAGAAATTGTTTTGTCATTTTGAAGAGAAAAACTAATAAGTAATACCTTCTAAATATAGGTTTCCATATAGACATTACAACTTTAGGAAAAAAAGTGGCCACAAAAGGAAATAAATAAATAGAAATTTCCAAACCGTAGCTACACAAAAAACAACTCTTCCATCTCCACATAAATTATATTATTAAACCTCAAATTATGAAGTCTATATCACCTTTTTTAATGAAAACATATTATGGACATCTTAAAATACGGTCACTTGTTTCTAAACACTTTCAATTTGATTTTCTGACACATATAGGATTTTATTATACATTAAAAATCCTGCAGTTGTTCCCTGTGGCAAAGGGAAGAGCTTGGATCATATTACAGGTTCGGATCATAGTAAAATTTATTTTAGAAGTATATTTTCCTTAGTTGGTTTCATCCATTGCATAAATTCTTCAAATGAAAAAAAATTACTGCTGATTCTTAACAAATTCCAAAGTTCCACTTAGTAAGAAAATGTTTTTAAGTGCTTTTTTTAACAAGGCAAATATTGTGACAGCCCATTCTTTCAGCAGACTTAACTCGGTCCCTATTTGCATGGTCCATTAATCCTTCCAACATCCCTTCTTTCACACCTAGAGTGTCCAGTTCTGGCTATATATCTTAATTAAAGATTTATTCAAATCATGATACTGAAAAGGCTAAGAAGGGTTTGCCCGCATAGGTAGACATATATATATTTCCCTGCTTCCAGCCAGGCAGATTCAGCCCAAGTGTTGCTCAGAAGCTGTGCAGCTGCAGTAACACTGTTCCTAAGCTAATCATACTCTGCTTCTCAGCAGGAGAATGACAGGATATCTTATAAGTGGAGAATAAATGAAAAAGATTTTTTTGCTTAGTAAAACAAACTGTGAGAAAGGTTATGGCTTCAGTCTCTAAACGCAATGGGGGGTAAACATTGTAAAGGAATTAATTATTTAAGCTGAAGAACAAGTGAATAGAAACTCACCGTGAATATGTTCAAGCTGCAAATCAGAAGCTTTCTATCCAACAGAAGTAGAAGTTTTTTATTTGCTTTTGAGCAGTGATGTTTGCTAATAGTTTTTTTCTAGCTTTATTATGGCAATTCATAAATTTATGAAAGATCCCATGAATTAGGTCTCATGGACTGAATTACTCTTCCAGTCCTTTGTTCTCATATTCAGTTGGCAAACGTGAATAAATACTTCTGTATTATCCAATATTCTTATAGGTTGTTTTGTGTTTACCATACCTTCCTATTTTCATACTATGGACTTAACTTTGAACATAGACTGGAAGCTGAGGAGGTATCCAAAGTAGTATATTTTAACTGTAGTCCTTATCTCCTTCCTACAAAAAGGCTGTCCAAACTTTTAAATCTTATCTTGTTTGGATTACCTATGCAATTTGAAAAATCCTATATTGAAAATCCTTAGTCTTAAATAAAAAGTGTACCATTCAATCAAACTAACAGTGTCCTACAGAACTACACAGCCAGAATATTATTACCATGTGCTGATTGGCCAGGATCAATTGCAATAATATTTGAAGGAAATGTTAGAAAAGCACACAGTGTCATCAAACGTTGACTACAAAAATAACACATAATTTAATAAAATTGATGACTTTGAAAGTAACACTGCCATTTCAACTGAAATACTCCTAAAAGTTTTGATATCAGTAGCTTTATTTGATAAATAAAAAGATGTTACCAGAAGATGCAACTTATTATATTTCAAGTTAAATTTACTAAACAGAAATAACTGCAAAAGATAACTTCAGCAAAGGGAGATTATTCCTTTAGAGTTTGTTTTATGATCAGAAGAAGAAAAAAAAAAGAGGCTTTTTTGAAAGAAGAATTCAGATCAGGAGTCTAATTTAGGTATTCTAAAATGCCTTTTGAAGATCTGTCTAATCCACGAAACACTGGAGGATCTTAAGGTCTGGATGCAATCTTTTTAATAATTCCTGAATATCTATCAAACCACTCTCATTACCTTAATCCAGTTTAATCCTTTCAGTCATGTTTCCCTTTCACCTGCTACTAGTTCTGTCACTTTCTGACTTTTCATGTAACTCAAGTACTGTTTTTATAAGGGTCTTCCATGGTTCTTGTTATTCTCAAGTTCTTTACAGTCTCAAGCCCATGATGCCAACATGCAGCCTCCTCTCTTAAGGCAAGAAGATTTCAGTGGACAGAATATGCCTTGCACAGGACCAGAAATGTGGCAAAGGGACAGTAAGGACACCAGCTCTCTCTGGTGTCCAAAGGTGTGATACCTCTGGCTCAGAGAATCCCTGTAAATTGGAACACTGTATTCTTGTAGTGTGACTTATAACTCATACAAAAAAAAAAGATCATATAATATTAACTTCAAGTAAAAAAGAAATAATTACATTAAACATTTCTTGCTTATATAGTTTACTGTTCCTTTAATTTACTGCTTTTCAATTTATTTAGATTTCCATAAATGCCTGATAATATGTTAGGATGCATTTCATCAAATAATGACCAGGTAGGAACAAAGATTTTACAGTTGGGTTTACAGAAAACAAGTCACTTTCGTCAGAATGAAAAATTAGTTATGAAGTCTATAAACAACTACTGAAATGTGTAAATTGGAAAATCCTACAATTAATCTAAACCTGGTCAGACAGCCAGATGTTTATTTTCTTAGAAAACAAGGATTTTTTTATAGAATTCCACAAGTACACACATTTCTGGAGATAATTAAATATTTATTTCCCTAATATTTCTATTTTTGTTTTGCATTTAATTTTGTAATTACAAATATCTTTGTAAAATATTTCTGCATTCTTTTGTAGCATCTTCTCTATCAATTCAAAATTGGTGCTCTTTTAAAATATTTATTCTTTCTTCTTTACCTTGTTTGAAACATTTTTATTTGTTTTATTATTATTATCATTTTAATCTATTAAAATATTGTAGAGTAACTACTAGCATTTTACTGACACTCTGCCATGAATAATTTTCCACCAAACTTGAATTTACATGCCATAATTATTTTCATTTTTCTTGTTAGTTCTCATGTGTGCTACCCATATCTACACGAGGGATACTGAAGCACACAAATCAGTTTACCATTGGTAACAGGACTAAACTCAAGGTTTTGAAGCTCTATAAAGAACCAGATGAGAAAATAAAGATTTGTGTATATGTGAAGCGATGTATCTCTGATTTGTGAAACAAATTTATTTTCTTTATAAAAAAGATAACTCCACTTTCTGTTCCTATGCTTGATCCTGTATACACAGCAAACTGTGAGAGCAGCGAGGCACAGTCCTATCAAAAGTTTGTTGTTTTTTTTTGTTATTATTGTCCAATGATGGAATACTCATAGTACATCTAAACCAGATATCATCTCTGACCTACAAACACATCTCTACTGAATATGTTCAAAACACTATATTCTTCCCAAATATACCAAATTGAAGCAGATTTTTCACATTTTCAGCAGAAAACTTCTGGATGGAATGGTAATGCCGTATTTTTATTTTGTGTTTATTCCCGGAATTATGATGTATTTTCTTTAAACATATCCTGAAAAGTCAGCCAGCTGAATGTAACAAAATAATAATTGAAAACAGTGGTCTTTAATATTTTATCTTAAATAGGTACAGTTTAGTAAATATTTATAAACTTAAGCTTATAATTAAAAATGTAGAACCATATAATTAAAAATTAGAACCATACTAATAAAAAAATCTCACTAAGTGGACCACTGAGATTTTTGTTTTTTCTTATTTTACACTGAACTTCCATAGCAAAAATTACTTTTTAACTACGAAACATGTACATTAGCAAAACTATTTTGAGCAACTGCAGCATCCATAAACCTCTCTTTTAAATTAAATGGTAAAATCTTTTTAAGTTTTTGCTAAGCAAAAGAAGGATAAGTTATACCTGTTATTAGTTTATTTTCCTCTGTGGCACTTTCTGAAAAAAAATCGTCCATTTGTCTACATAGGTAAATGTTTGATATATAAAATAGTAATCCATGAGTTATGCAGGATTCAGGAACTTCAAATTAATTTTCAAGCTATACATCAGTTTCCTGCTTCCAAAATATTTTAAGTATTGAATTTCAAGGTAATTTTGTTCAAAAATACTCTAAATTGTCATATAAAGATATGTAGCATGATATAATACAGTAAAATTAAATATTACCACTCTAGGCTTATAAGAAACTTCAGTTGCATTTAAAGTATAAGCATGTAAAATATTGACTGCATTATAGCTACCATTTAGACTGTTTTTCTCTCCCTTCTTTAGAACGGTGTACCTGAAAACAGTCTTGCTTGGATTAACTTGGAGCAAGAGCATTTTTAAAAGTAAGCTAAACCAGATGGCTGTGAAAACGACTGAAAACCGGTAGAAAGATGTGAATTGCAGGTTTCACCAATAGACTGTGTCAGTCACAAAGACTTTGCCAATTATTCTCTTAAACAGCCTATGTCCATTTGGCATTTTTTCCAAACAGATTTTAATTAGAATGTTACTACACTGGAGACGACACATATTGGGACAGGAGGGGACCCTAGCCCATCCGGTGTTCTTCCCTCTCCTGCCAAAATGCAGTCAGAAAAATCTCTCTTTTGTCTTCTGATATGGGGCAACACGGCTCCATGTTTATTCTCCTTCTCACTGTTCTTGTCGCCAGAGCTCTTCCTGCAGTTTCAGTCTGTTTCAGCTACTGACTTATGGGCTTGAGGAAAAATTTAAATAACGGTTGGCTTAGACAAACATAGCAAAGTTTTAGCCACAGGACTGGTTGTTGGTTTTGTCCTTTGCTCGATTACAGCCTCACAGAAATGGAAGGTGGTAAATTAACTTCATGAGTTTGACATTTACAGTATTTTAGTGACATTGACAGAGAATGGTGACCCTGTTATTCTGAAAGGCTACAGTTTATATTTAAACGTATTTATTACATTAACGAATACTAAATTTATGTTAATACTTCAGGTGAAATTCAGTTCTTGAAAGACATCTTGGCTACTTAGTAGTCCAGGAAGTAAGCTGAATAACCTTACCTCTAATTATAATGGGAATTTAACCACCGTTTAGTTGCCTTAATCTTGAATGGAAAAGTCACCCATTTAGAAAAAATCTGTTTTCAGCAGAAACCCTTGTTTACTTCATAGATTGCCTTCTGATTTGAATAATGTACTTAGCAATTCAGTAAATTTTGCGAATTTCTAAAAATGTCAAGAGAAACATTTGTGTGTTTACATATAAAGAAAAGAAAAATGCAAATACCTCTTTGATAGTTTAATTTATTTTCATACATTTCTAATTTGATCCACTCTAAAAGTTGTTTTTGTTTGTTTGTTTGTTTGTTTGTTTGTTTTCCAAATAAACCTGGCAAATAAACTTCAGTTTTAACCCCAGCTGCGTATCTGCTGAATGTGGAGCCTGTTGGATCTTCTCAGTTAAGATTTTTGCCTTTGGGAAGATGTGCTGGTAAAAATAAACTGTCAATAGACAGGCTACATTGATGCCAGCTGTTATGACTGTTTTATGCTTGCTAATAGATTGTTCAGACCTGTTCAGAAATGCTCAGGTACTAAATAATAGTCGCTGAAATTGGGCAATGAACAAAATAATGAATGTGATATCTCTTCTTTCTCAATGTCTGTCTTTGTGCCACCAGTGAGGCATGATAGACAGACCTCCTTTCTCTGATGACACCTATTGAAAGCGATGTGCCAAAAATGAAAATTTAAACACATTTTGTATTTTTGTTTGCCAATATCACAGGTTGCATTACACCAGCTGGTTGAGAAATCAATAACCTAAAGATTATTTACAGTGTTAAAATTCACAGGCGGTATGCACACTGGGTAAATAAATGAAAGGCTAAACCATGAATACAAACCTTTTGTAATAAATCACATACATATGCAGAAATGAAAGCTTTTGTTAAAAACCTAGCTGTCTCTTCTAGTTTTAGCAGAATTTCTTTAGTGACATTTCAGAGCAGGTGATAGAGGGAGCTGCTGTATGAGAGAGAAATTACCAACTAATTTATGTCCCTAACGTGTTCAAAGTCAGCTTCCTCATTAGGTTAAAAGCCTTGGTAAAATTCTACTTTCAGCATAAAAAAGATTGTGTGTGTTTGTTTAGGACTGTGCTTGGCTAATTCTAGACACATTAAGGTCAGTCAGTTATGAGCTTTTGATGAATAAACTTATGATTTGTGCTTTTCTTTCTATAATTAGAAATTTGCAGTGAATAGTTTGCAACTCAGATATTTCCAGTTCGTTTCTAGCAATCCTCACACTTGCTTTCTCCTTTTGACTGGATTCTGTTAATGTATCCAAAGCCACATAGAGAAACATCAGCACTGATCAGTAAGAAATAACTCTTCCATCCACTGTATGCTTTTAAATTACATTTTTGGTTTGACTGACAGATACTGTTGGGAGTCACACAGACTGAAAAATGCTGAACCTATAGTACATAACAGAAACATGTTGTTTTCAAAGCTGGAAATGATCAAGTGTATGCATTAATGTTTTTTTGTTTTGTTTTGTTTTGTTAATTTTATTTTTGTTTGGTTTGGTTTGTTTGTTTTGGTTTTGGTTTCTGTTTGTTTGGTTTGTTTTATTTTTTTTTTTTTTCCTGTTGAGAGCAAAATAGAAAGGAAATGCCCCTCTACATGGTCAGAAGTACTCACTCGAAGTTTGTATCTATATCAAAGATGCCAGCATCTACCTGCATTCTTGCAGGTAGGCTAAAAGTCATAGAAAACAAAAATATAGCAGAAAAGCATATTTTCTGACTCAAACAATAGTCTCTCTAGAATATATTGTATTTGCTGTCAAAAGTTTTGCTTGATTGCTGATTTGAAATGCTGAACAATTTACTATGCAGTCAATTGTCCCTGTTGTTGAGCCATCAGGCAACTTAGTGCAGGTTTTCCCTCATTTGGGCTTTCATTGTCAATGCTTTTTATAAAGCATTTGTTGACAACTGAATTGAACTATTAATTTATCTGTTTTGTGATAAGTAAAACTCTTTGTTTAAACTTCTAGCTTAACTTTAAAGATAATGGAACTTCACTCTTCATTGGGCTTCTGGCTCTCTGAAGGCTTAAAATGCATTCAGATCTATCTTGATCACTGAAATTCTGTTTACAAAACCACAATATTTCTTAATACTGCAAATAACATTTGTATTTGTATAAAGGAATTACTTATTAGCAACTATTGTATTTGTAATTAGTATCCTACATTCTTATTTTAAAAGAAATTTAACTTTTAGCAGGAACAAACAAAAGAAAGGAGGACGAAGGAGACATTGGAATTAGTATATTAAAGAGGTAAATTATTTGGAGGTTTTAAATTTCAGTTGTGTAACATAGCACAGTCTAACTCCAGGAAAAGATTATCTGATTTCATAGCTCATACTGTCTTTCCACGTGTACTTCCTGACTTCTTTGCCATTTTGTTTGGTGACAGTACTAATTAAAATGAAATCAAGATATGTCAAGTTCTAATATGTTTCTTTTGTATCCAAGAATGAGGAATTAGTAAAAAAAATGACACATAGAATCTAGCCCAGCTTATTTGCAAGTTGCTTTCCTTTCCTTTTTACATCTGCTTTAGATTACAGTAGTGAACTAATAGTGTCACAAAGCTGGATAATGGAATTATTTTCAGTTGTTGTAAAACACAAAAGTCAGCATCATAGTGGATATTGTAGAATGCCAGATAACATTTATTACATCTCAATAAACGTGTTGTTTTGCTGACCTCTATGGGATTGGAGTTACTTGTTGAAAAGTGTAAAATGCAACTGCCACAGCCATTGGCTGGCATGAGCTGGGGCCGTCTGGAGTGGTCTTATTTCAGTATGGCTGTAGCCAATTTTTGTCCTGGTCCTCTCAAACCAGGACAATGTGATAGACCATCTGAATTCTAAAAATGTCACAGAGTGAGTTTATGGTTTTGAACCTGGCTCTTCTGGACTTTAATAATCTCATATTTATTTTACTGCCTTCATATATTATTTTCTGCTTTAATTACTCTATAAAATAAATTAGCAAGGGTTTTGTAGGTTTTATTTGTTTGGGTTTGTTTGTTTTTAGTGTTGTTTTTTTTTTCTAGTTGGTTTTTTTTTTAATCCATCATATATTTATATGCAAATAAAGCAAATGCTGTATTTAAATCACAGAATCACAGAATTACTTAGTTTGGAAAAGACCTTCAAGATCATCTAGTTCAACCATTAACCCTACTCTACCAAGTCTAGCAGTAAGCCATATCCCCAAGTGCCACATCTAGATGACTTTTAAACACATCCAGGGATGGTGACTCAACCACCTCCCTGGGCAGCCTGTTCCAGTGTCTGACAACCCTTTCAGTGAAAAAGTTCTTTCTAATGTCTGGTCTAAACCTCCCCTAGCACAGCTTGTATGTGTAAATATGTGTGTAAAAAGTCGCTGTGTAGGGGCAGCATTTATGTGATTATGCTTATTATTTTGCTGTCTAAAGTTGGACTCAATTTTGAAGGGAACATCTCAGACTCAGATTTGGAGGCTCTTGCACAGCTCTAATATGCCCAACATCACTATTTGGGGCATCTACTGTTTCACATATTCAGGAATCACTGGAGTCATTGTTAATTTTCATTTTTATCAAAATAACTGACTCTTTCCAGCTCCCTCTAAACTGACTATTGGTTTGAATGCATTAATAGATGATAAACAAAGTAGATAATATATTAAACCAGATATGGGTTTTTTGCATAAGCAGATTTATTTCAGTCTGTTATCAGATTTATAAAATGTTCATTCAAGGGAAAATATTTGATCTGCAAACCCCAAAGTTTTCAAGGATTTTTCCTTCTTGTTCAGTAATCACACCAAATACTTCACTGATAAGTCTTTCATTGAAAATACATGGACAATATGAATATGAATATTAACATTATTGTTGCTGTTAATAATGATGATGATGATGGTGATGATGATGATAATAATAATAATAATAATAATAATAATAATAATAAATAATAATAATAATAGTCAGGCATTGTGACTTTAGGTTGTCCTGTGATGAACAATGTCTTTTAATACTTAAACTTCTTTTCAGTATTTGTGTATCATCATTCTTCTTCTTGTCCTTTAGAATAAAACTGACCAGACAAATCTCTGCTGTTTTGATTTCTTCTCTGCAGTTATCACATGGTTTTATTTGCCTTGTAGTGTTTTATTGAACAATTTTATTGAGATTTTCTAATGCTAATATTGGATATCTGTTGAGTATTTCCCTTAAAAATCACTGTTAAAGAAATACTATGTTATCCTCATTTTAAAGCTAGGAGCACTATTAGGGATATGTAAAGATATTTACTCAAGGTCATTCACCTGCTGTCTGGTTATTTTTCTTTCTTTTCTTTTGCAGATACCTTGGATGAAAGAAGACAGTTTTAAAATTAATGGAATAGCAGAAGTTTTTCAGTCCAGACTTCGTCATGTATAGACAAATTTTCATAAATGATGCAACAGTGCACCTGCCTTATGCAGCCTTATTAAGCACATTTAAAAACTGTCATTTTTTTGCAATCTCTTTTTTATTGCTTTAAGAAATTAAAAACCTCAAACAGAAACACAGAGGACCACACCTTCCATATGACAAATTCTACTAAGTAAAATGTCCTTGCAAGAACCATCAGTCACCATGTTTAGAATCTCAAACCTCTGACACTATGGGATTTGTTCTCTTGCTGGTTTATTATTTCAAGTTCATTCCAGTGTTGCATTTAAGTACAGTAAAAATTATGATATTCCTAAAGCCCCTAATCTAATTTGTGTATGATTGAAGAATTTGAACATATTCTATTAGTAAACATTGACAAAAATGCATGGGAGCTTTATGTAGTAGATAAGTGCAAAATATTACTTTTACATGCAAATGCAGTTTACATACAAATGCCTCAGTAGAACTGTTGCCTTTCGGGGAAAGGCGTGATGACCTGGTTCAAGAACGGCACGGCGGCCAACCCCAGGCCGCTCGGTCCATCAGCTCACAAACACCAATGTGGTGGATGGCAAATGGCGTTTATTAGTGTTTACCACGGTGTTTATATGAGTTAGGTCTGTAGTGTCACTTCCGTCTGCTTACATCGTGAACTAAGTGCTATTGGCTATTAGGAGAGGGGCCTTATCTTTCCGTACAGCGCGAAATCTTCCGGCCGCCGGACCCTAACTACCCACATAGAACTTGAGATGTTCTCATTTTGTTTGAGGAGAGAGCTTTTTAGATACTATTTCAAGCAAATTTCAGTTGATCCCTGGAAAACAAAGGCACCGATTTTTTCATAACTGCTGACGTACTTTTTCTGAGTATTTAACATCTTAGTGGCTTGTTAGGTATGACACCCAACTTACCTTTTCACCCTTAAATGTTTTGCATTGTAAACAAGAAAGATGTTGCAAATTTTCTTTAAATCTGAATAGCAATAACTAATTAGAATGGAACTGTAGAATGCAAATGTAAACTGTATCTTATTAAAAGTCACAGCCTTTGTTGTGTTTTGTTCCAGTAAAAACTATAATTATTTATTGACATTAAACTTTTTTGTTTGCTTCTTTATAGAGAGTTGTAGTTACATTAATGTCCTTTAAAATACAACATTAAATCTGAGTCACAGAGAAAGACTAGTATTTTGTCTGATTTGTCTCTCAGGTCAGTATTCTCTCTCAGAGACCAACTATTGCAATTCTTGGCATTTTTACAACAGACTTTAAATAATTTCTTGCCATAATTGCTTAGTGGGAGGGAAACAAAATCTTTTCCAAAATTTGCTTTTATGCTAAGTGAGAAAGCAAAAATAGCACATATAGTCTGCTGCTAATTATTATCAATGATCTGTTTTACAAATCTTTGGTGTGGTCTACTTTCATATTAAGGTGTGTAGTTCATTTGGAATTTGAAAAACTGAGGAAGTTTGACAAGACATATTTCTTTGGTAATCTCAGTGACATTATGGCAGTGCAAATTTATGTGTAGATTTTCAAGGGGATCTAGCAATAACATCTAAAATGTAGATCCTCAGAATCCTTGTCTGGTGTGAAAGAAGCTCAATTCCATGGCCATGTAAATTTATCCTAGTAAAATCCTATAGATAACTAATTTCCACTTCAGGGCATGAACAGATAGTTATAATTCTGACAACACTAATCTGTTTGGAAGCTGTCTCCTGCCTTAGCTGCAGTGGGAGTAATAAATTACAGGTTTCTGTACCTGTCTCTGTACAGAGCCTAATCCTCGAGGCATGGTAAGCAGAAAATAAAATGGGAACTTTTAGTCCTTGTTGTGTAACAGCTTCCTGTAACATTTAAAAATATAGAATGAAAAAATATTATAGGATGCAGTTTTATGCATGACGTGGTAATATGTAGTATACTTCTGAGATACATAAGGTGAATTAACAGTAACAATAGAAAACTTTTCAGTTATCTCTGTGTTGCCCATGTATTCTCTCCTGTTTCAAGCATATCATGCATTCTTTTAAACCCTTCCAAAAAGAGATTTAATCCCACATATCATCTAGGAAAACATGACTCCACATCTGGCTATGGTAAGGGCTCCAAAATAGACTGGTAGTAGAGTCTACTACATTTCTATCATATCCTCTCTTTTCCAAGCCAAAATGGTAGTGACCACCAACATTTTCAATATATGAAGTCTGTTCCATACTTTTTATCATCTTTGCTGCCCTTCTTTGAAAAAGTACTATATTCTTTCTGCAGATGAGGGAGAAAAACTGCACACAATGTTCAAAGTGGGAACAACTCACAGATCAATACAGTGGCATAATGAAGTTTTTCTTTGGCTCATCATTCTTTTTCTAACAAAAAAGAAAATCAACTGCTAGAAATCAGTCTATACTACTGAGCTGGTGGTTTCATGGAACTGCCTGTCACCAGCACCACTCTGCCTCTCTCTCCCCCCCATATAATTTATTATCAGTCATTTAACATCTCTTGTAAAGATAATATATGAAGCTGTGATTATTCCATATAAGTAACTTTATTTTTGCCTACCTTAAGCTTCATATGACATTTTAATGCTAAGTCAGTCAATTTCACAAGATGTTTCTACAAGTCTTCAGTCTGCCTTTGTCTTTCATCTAATGTGACATAGACTCACTCAACAGACGTCTTCACTTTGCTCCTCAGCCTGTTTTGCTGTTACACGCGGTTTTGTGAATTAGTACAAATCCTAGCTCAGACCTCTAAAGAGCTCTTCTAGTGACATTTCTTTGTTGACTGTGGGAAGTCTCAAGATGTACTCCTACCACCTGTTTCCTGCCTTTTATGAAAATGTTATTTATTATATAAAAGTAGGTATGCAAGGATCTTTACACTTCTGAGGTGTTATGCTCTTATACTAGGGCTGGTAAATTTCCTTTGACAAAAGTATTTTGGCAACCCATGGGAATTTTATAATCTGATTTACCTTTATTCTTGTGTAATGATACCTGCATGATAGACTTAGATAGGTAAACTAGAGCACAACTATCTGTAAAGAAATACACAGAAATTACATTATTTCCAAAGAATGAAGAGTTAGAATGGATAGCACAATGTGCTGAAGTTAGTTGATGTGGAGACTTGTCTGGTGACTTGTCACTGTTTCACTTCTATAGTCTTTGTGTACGCTTCTAAAGAAATTATATCAAAGGCTGCACAGGAAATTTAGGAAGAAGGTGAAATAATGAATGTAAAGGAATCATTTCAGGAACAAATTTTTTTTGGAGTATGAAGATACTGAAGATACTGCAAGTGCTTTCCTAAAGAGTTTGTAACAATGACTCAGCTGTCATAAATGTAGAAGTGGTGAATTTTAATTCAGCTATTGTATTTTGAGTACTTAATCCCAATAACAAGCTTTTTACAATTATGTTATTCTGGAATTGCAAACTGGACTTGGAGAAGAAAGTGAAAGCATGTCTGGTGTCTATTCTAGAAATCTGGAATAGCTGATGAAAAGCAGAGACATGACTTGTTGTTTTGTTTTGTTTTTCTCACTTTAGTACTAACTATTTGAAACACAACATAATTCAGCCAATATTTAGTCTCTTGAGCACTGCATTTTTTACAAACGTCTTCTGTTGGAACAGAAAAGTGTAGGTGGGATAGGGAGAACTCAATCACCTGTAACACTTAGGTAGTCACTTTTCACTGAAATAAGAACTGATTTCCTAACTGTCATTTATTCCTAGACTATCACTACATAAATTTAATGGAAGTGTAAAACAAACAAACCCTAATGCAAATGAAAAAATAAACTTTTCTCAGAAATAGTTTTAGAGCTGTCGCATTTATTTTTGTAATCAATAATGGCTAAGTCTTTATCTTGTTGCACCAAAATGCAATTAAAATATCAGCTCAGCCTGGATTGCTTTAACCTCTTCCTCAAGGCATGGAAGAAATACACATAAAAACTGAGAGAGCAGTGCTTGAATTAGCAAGGGTTACACAACTTGGAGCGAACTATACTGTTGTTATTTGACTCCTGTATCTCAGGCAACTTAAATGGAGAAATTGTCACTGAACATTGAAGTACTCTGCTTTGTTGTTTTTGTCAGCAAATATTGTGTCTTAAGAGGTAAATTATTTTTATAAACTAAAAATCTGGATTTTTTAAGTACATATTTTGGAGACAACTTGTTTGTACAGCAGCTATATACAAAAAGCCAGCTAGTAGGATAAATATTGGTTAAAATCAAGACTGGGGGTGTAAAAACACCCCTGACTTTATTTGTGTGCTCCACTAAAGTATTAATTACTGAGGGAAAAATAAACACTTACATTAACAAAATAATGGATAGCATTTTTTTCCATTTAACAGCAATAGATCACACATAGAATATCTTTAAACACCAGTAATTATCAGATACCCAGGAAATTTATTTAATTTTGAAGATTTTTAGATGTCTGAGTCTTGAAGTTGTGCAAGTGAGATTTCTGTTTCAGAACTGTATACAAAAGAAATAGAGGAAATTATGTTTGGATTACATGAATGTCATATCATGGAATGAATGCTCTAGCAGTAATTTTGATAGCTTTGTATTCTGTGGTCTGTGACCAGGCTGAGCTTAGCAGGGTTTATTAGGACAAGTGTGACTCTACGCTGATTTAGTGATACTGCTCTTAAAACCTATGCTAGATTCTTTTATCTGTGATACAAAGCTATCCTGCACTACCTTATATGCAGACCTTCTGTTTGGTTATCCTTTTGTGTTGCACAGTATTTTCTATTGTAAAAGAGTCCTTTAAATCTAAACCACCTTTGAAGGCAGTGGGCAAAATCTCAGAAATTGGTCTACTGTTGTTTTCTGGCTATTTATTCTTCCAGTGAAAAGAAGATTTTCACCTGTTTCAGATGAGAGAGATTTTTTCCACAGTATTACCAGCCTTTTTCAGAAACTTCTGTAGTGACTGAGAAAGAAACAACAGTTTCACAGAAGGACATCTTTTCTTATTTCATTTCCTGCTGCACATAGGATATTTTTCTCTCCAGACTGTCAATTTGACTGTTGTACAGAAAATTGCAACTATTTTGTATTTCCCAGCTCCCTTGGATCTCCATTTGCTTTTTTTTTTTTTTTTTAGTAAAACCTAGAAAGAAATGGAAGAGAATCCTGAAATGGAATATCTAGTAATAGATGCTGAAAGGTCATCTTGATTCACTTTTTCTAGCAGGATATCATCCCTTTAGTATTTACACCAGTTACAGACATACGTCTTTATTTTCCGAACGACAGACACAGCCTCTCATCAGTTTTGTGGAAGAGCTTTTTTTCCTATTTTCTTATTTTTCTCCAGTTCTCCCCAAATCAGGAGTTCACATAAAAAAAAAAGTTTTAGAGGTAAATAATTTTACATTAGTTCATGTTTCTAGAAATGATTCTGTGAACAGCAATGTTGCATCCATATCTTCAGAGTGCATTTTCAGGTGACAGAAAAATGCTTCTATTCATACTCTCATACTTTTAAAATCTGCCATTAGTGAGGGAAAACGTGTTTAGGAAAAGTCACAGAGAAAGGTAAAAACATGCCTCTGGCAGCTATGTCATACTCTGATTGCTTCGTTTGCTAGCCTTGCCGGCACTGTCTGCTGAAAAGATAAAGTACTTTTCTTGTGCTGTTTGCTAACACAGATACAAATTTATAAAGACCTTGTGAAGTCTTCAACTTTGAACCACTGGAAGCATAATTGGAAAACAAGGGTACCTCTTTCTTTTCACTACCATCAAAAGCAGTGAAAGGCGAACACTTCTTTGTTCAAATGCATGCTCAGCTTTGAGATCTCACAATGGATTTATTGTAATTTCCAAGGGATGAAGCAGTGAATCTGGCTCATTTGGCCTTTATAGCTGACTAAAAGGTCAGGCTGCCTAGTTATGATAGACAACATCACCACAGTGTTCTAAGTGATCAAGGAGATGTCAGACCTACCTCACCATGATAAAAAGCAATTATCCAATGAAACGTTAAACTCCAGAAAACAGTTTCTGTCATTCATTCAACAGGTATTTTTTAAAAGCTGACAGACTTTTAAATAGGTATTTTCCCACCCCTAATGATCTATCCCATCCTTTTAATCAGGCCAATCTTTGATTAGTAGGAATTCTTCAGGCACATTTATTTACAATTATACAGACATATTAATGCAAAATGTCTTTGTTTTGAGAACATTTAGAATTCACACATTCTGGACAATATCTTTCCACTTCTGGAGACAATATATATTATACTTTTCTTTCCAGCTGTCTCCTCATAAAAGCACAGGATAATTCAGTCTGGAAGGAATGTCAGAATGTTGAAAACCTCTAAGGATAGAAATTGCATAAGCTCTCCAGGCAGGCTGTTGTGGCACTAAGGAATGAATGCTTTATGGAGATGCAGAGCAATCTGTTGCAAAAACAAAAAAGATTTGGGTGTAATCTATCTTGAATAAAAAATCTTTCTGGCAAGACAATCTTATGTTTTCATTTAAATCAATCTTAAGGCCTATATTTCCCCTCTCCAAAACCTTTCAAGTGTGAGATCTTAATTTTTTATTTATGCAAAGAGGTTTGAAGAATGTTTCTTATACCTCTCATTTCTCCCTCCGAAATAATTATATTTTCAACTCAATTTCCAAGCAAGGTGTGTGATTATGACTAAGCACAGCATTATGGTGTTTGGCAAGTAAAATGCCTGTAATGGAAATGGTCCACTACTCAGTACCTCTTTAAATTGCCGTTCATGTAAGTGAGTCTCCATCTTGAGTATTAACCTAGTGTACTATTTCCAGTTGCTTGAGATATCAAGCTGCATTTATATTTCCTTCAGTAACTTTCTTGAAAAATAAAGATAAGATGATATGCATGAGACTAGTAACAGAGCATGACAAGCTAAGCATTGAATCACCTACAGAGAAAAACAGGAAAACATAACAAATACGTCTCCCTGATTATTAGTGTAATAAGAAGTATTAGCTTAATTCTAAGCAAATAAAATGGCCCAGTTAAATAACTGAATGATTTATCTTTTTTTAATATATTGATAAAAGTAGGATTGCAAATTCTATTTGGACCAAGGTAAGCAGTGGCAATTATATTTTAAAATATTTTCACTTAAATTCTTTTTCATGCTCTTCATATATTGTAATAAAACTTGCAAAGACATATTTAACAAGTGTTTTTTAAAGCTATTCACAAATATAGAACTAAATGCATTTAAAACACCAAGCAAGATCAGTCTTTGAAACAGTTTGATTTCCATTTCTCCATTTCTAACTTTGTCTGAACAGGAGATGAATCTCAAGTTGATTTATACTTTGATAAAGTCCAGTTAGAAAAAAAGCTCAAATTAAAATCTAGAATCTTTCTGGTTCTTTTTCAACAAACAAGATTACATTTAAAACAATGTTGTGTATGATCAGTCAGTAAAACATAATCCAGGGGTGCAGCACAGGCTGGGATTTATCTGGCTATGGAACAACTCTCTGGAAAAGGACCTGGTAAAGGTGTCTCAAGGTTTAAAGCTGGGATGACAACAAAATAATTACAGACTTTCTTTAATAACCCTCTCCCTTCCCAGAAGGGAAAAGGAAAGTGAATAAGAGAGAGAGACTTGCAGGTTGGAAACTAAACTACACAGCTTTAATTATACAGTAATTATGAAAAAGAAAATACTTAAATAGATAGAAATATGTACAAAACCACTATGACACTTCCCACCCCCCAATAACATGTAACCACTGAGGCTGCAGGGAAAGTCCTGGACTGGAAGAATCCTGGAGTTAGCAACAGATGGGAGCTGGATGTGAGAACACATGGATTCAGGAATACACAGATTAGGATCAAAGGCAAATGAATGGGCTGAGTCCTCACAGGGGACACCAGCCATGGAAGAAGAGACCTTGACTCTCGTGATCCCTCAGATTCATATCGAGTATAGCGTGTATGGGATGGAATACTTCATTTGGTCAATTTTGGTCATGTGTCTGGTCCACTCCTCCCCACAGGACGACGTCAGGTGTTACCCCTTTACTCCCTTTTGTTTCCAGAGTATAAGAAGTTTAGTATAACCAAGCACTGACCTTGGTTCTCCATACTGTTATTTAGCAGTAACTGTAAATATTGAGCATTATCAGTACTAGAAGTGGACAGGGACTGCCAAGAAAAGTTGGACCAAATGATCTTTGAGGTTCCTTCCAACCTGGTATTCTATCATTCTATTATTAAAATAGTTTTAGAGAGAATTATGAAGCATACCTCAAGTCTTCTTTGAATGGTGATTGCTGATAGTGCAAGATATAGTATCCTGCTTCTGTAGGACTAAACACAGACAGCACTTCACTTAGGCTCATTGCTTAGGAGGTGAACTGAAAAAGTTCAGCATTTTAGCCATTAAGTCATCAAGGTTTTCTTCTTAAATAGTAGATAAGAAGATTTAACTTGAATCACAAATGTAAAGTTCAGCAGTCGTTGTCACAGTACACATTGGTATTCAGTGTTCTAAATGTCAGTACACAATGACAGAGTATCAAATACGGTAAATCATATCATTGAAAGCCAGGAGACAGAACAATTTCCATCTTTGTAAGTCCAATTTATTTTTGTAAATGGAAAGCTCAGTTTGAGCCCTACTTAACTGAACAGACTGCTAGCATGAGGTTAGATTTTTATATGAGCCTGCTTGTTTATGTCTAATTATATGCTAATCAGTTTGATTTCTCGTTTAAACACAAACTAGACTGTTTACATGTAATAATCAACCTCACATTTAAGCAACAAAGCAGCTTTCTATTTACCATATCAGCAGGGTTTAATTGCACATTTGGACAATGGAAATGAAGATGGATTCCATTTCACTGTCCTTACAATGTAGCAGTATACAATGCACTTTCCATTTGAGCTGACACATTTATGGTGGAGATATTAAACCATAACATCCAAACATTTGTTAGCATATTGGCAAGCTACTTTGTTGATATTATTTTCTAAATTATGCATATTGGCTGTGCTCTGTTCTATTTTTCACCATTTAAAATTAATGACAATAATTATACTACTTTGGTACAGTATAGGTCAAAAGAATAAAATCTGGAAAACATTTATTCCCCCCCAAAAAGAAAGATGAATAGTTCAAATTAAATATGAGGAGCACAGACTTATTTCCCAGTACAAGTCCTGAAACAAATCATGCTAAGAAAAGCATTCTGTATTGCTAAACTGGTGTGCAAATGTCAGCTAGAAATAAAATTCTTTTATGGGCACTACAAAAAAAAATGGGAGACGTTGAAGTACTTCTTTTACCCAGTCATGATGATTGAGAGCACACTTGAATCTGTGCAGTTAAAAGTTTTATTTCTTAATTAAGGCTTTTAATTATGCAAACCTTTAAGTAGTCTCTCCATCCATGACTGTGAATATACCCAGAAACTTTACTAAGTCCAGTACAAGACAAAGCCAAATATTTGTGCTAGTTGCTCTTTTAAAATGCTAAATTACTATCTTCAGGAAATATATCTGCTCTATTTGATATACTTGGGAAACTTTTGACACCAAAAATGATGAAATTATATCTTCATGAAAACTTCATGTGGTCAGGAAATATAACAAAATATAATACTCAATAAATCAGCTTACTGAAAAAAAACACTGAAACCTACTTTGATTATTATAGCTAGATCCTTTAGTTGGATATTAATTGTTAATAAAATATTTTTAAAGGAATATTGTAATTATTGTACTGAACTTAATTGAAAATATTGCATATGTGAAAACTTATTTTTAGTCCTAGTATAAACAATTCTACAGAGCATTTGTTGGATACTGTGCTGTTCTTTATTGCATTCTTGAGGTGTGTTGTTTGGCTTGCCAAGTCCATTATTCTACAATAGATGTTCAGCCTGCCAAGCCAAAAAGACTTTTTTATTTTATTTACAATATTATCCCTACACACTAGACAATTTTAAAACAGTCAGAAAAGTTGATCTTTGATCCAAGGGAATCACTTTGCAAAAAAAAAAAAAATATTGATCTTCTTAATAAATTTTAAATATGAGGAAATGTTTTATGTTGTTCTGGACATGAATCGTCTTTTTAAAATGTTGATATTTGCACTCACATTGTGACCAAACTGGTAATATGTAAACATCGTCACCCATGGTTTTTCAGATGTAAGATGGTAAACATTCCCTTAACTCACAGTTTTTTTTTTGCAAGAAGACCATATAAAATCATTTCACCTCCTCTCAACTCTTTGGAAATATGGCCAGGCTTAATTTATAAATAGCATTTCCCTGTAATTTCTTCAGACAATTCTATTAATTTTTCAGAAGATAATTTTTTGTGCCATTCCAGTTCTTTGTTCTTGGAGCAGAGGTCACCTCCTGCTGCTGCTGCATGAGTTGAAACATGTGGGACTTCAGTCTCTCCACTCACTTTCAAAACTGTGTATTGTAGAAAAGCAACCTTATTAGGTTGACATAACCAGTGCTTCTGCCATTAAGAAAAAAAAAAACCACAACAGTTAACCAGTAAGAATTGTGCAACTTATCAAACGGGATTGTGAATGAACATTACAAAGTATCTTCTTTACGTTAATAAGCTTGTGGAAATCATATATTTGGCCAATACCAACAATCTAGGACCATAAAGGCAACCTGAAGAGAGAGAAATATGGAGGATCTGCTCTGGACAGATCCTTAGTCCTCATCAGTGAGAACAAGAATAATTGTTTTCCTACCTCACCTCTGGCTCAGGAAATTCAGGAAAATTTGGTTACACCAATTCAAGTAGGTACTCATATTGGTGCCCATAATCTCATTCATCCTTAGAGTACAGAGGACAAACATCAAAACTTGTGCCCTTCTTTTGAACTTAAAGGCACTGGTAATCTTCCAGAGATCACACTTTTCTGAATATAAAGGTCAAGTCCATTCAAGTCTTCCTGGAGGAGCTCCTGTCAGTGCATAGATATATATTTATATTTTATATACTCAGCAAAAATAGATTGAGAGAGAAGCAGCTCTGGGCCTTTCTTATCGAAAGAGTTTTCAGTGATGTCACAAGACAATCTCAGTGAGTAATTTTTCTCTAAGATTTATGAGATTCTGTATGGATCTTTCTTTACAATGAAAGAAAACTTTATTTGGGCTAGGGCACATTCCACTATAAATCTTCCAGCGTTGTGGCTTCTCTGTAGAATATTTGCTAATAATATGGAAAAATCAGATACCTGAATCTTGTTTGACACTTTCTTCTAAGCCTCATGGTGGTACTGAAACCTTCAGATTTTTTTGGTAATGCTGTCCTTAGGTCTTTTTAAGAAGTGACTCTCAGGTTTTCTGCAGGATGTCTGGTGATACTCAAGAGTTTTGACATACAAATAAACTACTTGTAACAGGTCTTCTTTAAGGTGTATCACCTCTAAGCACATTCTTAATAAAAACTCTTTTCCTCTCCTGCAGAGTTCTTAGCAGTTTTCAGCTAAGAGGGGTTTTGAAAGAAGGCATGCTCCACTGCTTTCATAAAGAGAATATACGAACCTTATAGCTGATATAGAGAAAAATATACAAATGTTATTGCATATATGTAGAACCAAAGAGTGACTACGCACATAGATAATGCTTTTCAGAGGGCAATAACAGGTAAATAATCTATTTTTTAAAATTATTTTTTATTTTTTGTATTCTTGAGCGGATTAAATTTTATGTATATTTTAAAACACATGGATGAGTCTTGTGGTCTGAAATGGAACTTTTATTTATGCAGATTTTTAAAAAACAACCAAATAGTGATCAGTGAAATTCAGAGTAGTTTTTCTGCTTTCTCTTTCCCAGCACTGGTAAAACTAAGATAGAACTCTTGTTAAATGATTCAGATGAAGTATAAAACAGTTTCCAATAAGAGTTAATCACTTTGTCAAGTGAAAAAGATTCAGTAGAGGGGCAAGAAAACCTCCAGTTACCTCTGTGTTTATGAGCTACCAGCCGCACTAACATATCATTTATTAGGAAGGAGCTTTTGCCTTTTATTGAATTGTAGGACTTACTGAGAACAATATCAGATTCTCACTACTACTTTTAAAGGTTACTCCTCAATTTCATGAAATGATTACAAGTCCTTTTTGTTTGGCATTCAGCCACCTCAGAGAAGGTGCAAAATTTTCACATGCCTCATGGAAACAAAGTGAGAACAGAATCACCTGTTGAAAACTTAATCTAAATGCCTCCGTTTTAGAACTGTTTAGGATATAGCATTTTTATGTTACTACGAATTTAGTGAGCTGTCAACACAGGCCAAGTCAGTCATCCTTTATTTCAACTGGACAGATTTCATCAAATACTCTGAATGTTCTGTGGTAGTTTTTCACTAAATATTATGATAATATTTGGCAAAACGTGCTGCAATTGATCTTCCACTTAATCTTCCTAAAGATATAAAAACTATACATTATGTACAGGAAATGAATAAATTAGTTTTTAGTAATTCTTTTAGTTAAATGCTAAGCTCAGTGTGGCTCTTTGAAGGGACTCTAAGAGAACTCTTGATCTTTTCTTGTAAAAAAACTGTCTTTAATCTTGTCAGCTTCAGTTCCTTTGCCCAACCACCCTACTTCATTTGCAGCAGCTTCAATTATTTTCTGTTTCAGCTGATGCTTAACCATTTGGTGCTATTTCATCCTTGACCAAATCTACTGCACTTTATCTTCTCTGCTTGTCTGAACCACTCTTCTTCTCTGTTAGTTTAGGCAGTGGTAGGATCTCACTCATAAGGATCTTCCCTTGCAGACTCTGTTTTGCATTATATATGCTACTCAACACAGGAATAGATTGTTTGACTCCTATCTTGGTAAGAAAACAGATGCTATGTAAAGTGTGTCTGATAAAAAATTCAACCAAGCAGAACCCTGGGGAAATAGCATGGAAAATAGGTAGGAAGAGTGGAAGCATTAGTTGAACAAGAGGAATGTTATATGAGCAGAGAAGTCTGTGTAGAGTATCTCTATTTACAGTTTGTTAACATTGGATGAGATACTATCATATGATTACTTTCTAAGGGTATAAAAGAAGGAAGAAAAGTTAATAGTAAGGTGATATTAGGTGAAAAGAGTATATATATAAGTATTCAGAAAGAAATCAGATAAGAGAATCCTGTGGATAATGCAAATATATGTATTGTGAACACTTCCAATATGTCATATAAAAAAGGATATTAAGTGACCTGGAAATTATAATGGTACTCTTTCATTTATTTTATGTAGGTTATTAAGCTGAACAAGCATCAAGAACCAATTAAAGTTCATGTCTAAAAAGCATTTAGGACTATCAAAAAGAGCTATGATTCCACTTTCTAAAAATAAAATTACATATTTCAGATGAACAAACATCTAGTTCAGCTCTTTCTCTCTTTCTGAAAAAAGTATTTGAGAACATGAAGGAAAAGAAATAACCTGAAACAGTTTGTAGTGAAAAAAGGAAGCAACAAACTAACAGAAAGGGAAAGAGACAAGGATGAAAGTGCAGAGTACATAAAGAGCCAAAATAATTGTGTTAGAGAGAAGTTTATCTCTCTATAATTTACAAATTACATTCATAAACCTTTCAATGTTGTTAAATAGTGATGTGGATACTACCCAACAGGAATTCTTCAGATAAACAGTAAAACTGTAGAGGTCTGGTTTGTATTTTTTATCACTACTAATAAAGCGTTCAGAACAATTGACAATAGAATTTTCAGTGTGTTACCTCATGTGTTGCACTTGAGATTTTCTAGTTTATATTATTGTTGTAGACCTCATTGAGATCTATGAAATACTATGTTATCATACAGGATTTAGCAATATATTCACTGTTTCATCAGCAGGTCATTTTTAGAAATAAGTTTTTAATAAATATGTATCTCATAAGGTGAAAAAAACCCCAAAACAACAAATGAGGCAAGCAGAAAAGGTGTTAGCTATTTTTTAAACTGGGTGCAACTTTCCAAAGAATCACAGAATGGTTTTGATTGTCACAGAAGACATCTGTGACACCCCCTTCTGCTCAAGCATAGACCTACAGAGACATTGAGGTTTTTCATGCTGCAGTATTCACTGGCCCTGGTTTGAGACTCACAGCTCTGAATAATACCTGTGCTTATCTCAGTTGATATATACCTTTGGAATCATATGTTTACCATACAGAAATATTAGTTCAAAAACCAATATAGCCTTGTTAATACTGCACACTGGCAAAGAGCTCAAGGAAACAAAAACCAGGATCCTTGACACTGAACAAACAGATCATTGGGTTAGAAGGTAATGATCCTTTTCTCATGAGCATAATTTTAAATTCTATGCAATTTTACAGCTCTACCTGGTAAAAAACGGAGCATGTCCTGTCAATGCACGCTGGTCTGTAGACAAATGTTATGAAACTTTTCTGGGGAAAAGGAGCTGGAAAGCCATAATCTGAGAAATGTAATTACTCAAGTAATCTCTGACAACTTGTTGGATTGGCAAGGAATGCCCAGTGCATAGGTAAAGAGAGGTGTGGTTTGCTCATCTGTGACAAGATAAATGTATTACGTGCAGTAAGTAAGTGCAGTAAGAACTCTAAAAGCTTAGCAGTCTTAATGGCTGAAAACTTTGTTTCAAACATTTCTCTCTCAGATTTATGTACCTGTGTGCAACAACATGGCTTGTGGACTTAAAACTTACTTTTAGGAATATTCCTTTCCATTTTTAATTGTTTCACTGAAGACAAGAAAAAGCAGAATAGAAAGAAAATAGTGCAATATTTGGAAGAGGAGGCCTGGGAAGAGTGGATCACAACACATGGACTTTTGGTTGTCTGACAGCTCATGTGATTTGATTGGTTCAAAAATTATTTGTCTGACATGGAGGTTCTAGCAGAATCTTAATGATAGAAGTATTTTATTTCAAAGGTTGATAAGGCTAGGTTTACTCATAAGTGCTTTGTAAAGAATCATGAGACAGCTTACCCTTTTAAAGGAGATGCTTCCCAGGCTTGAATCTGAAACTGTCACAATATGGAATTTTCAGTTTTTGTGCATAAAGTAGCTGCAGTATCTGGACTCACTGTTCTTCTGACATTTGTTTCATTTGTCACTACTGCAAGTGCATCAAGCATAGCCGGTCAAGGGATGTAATTGGCCCACTCTACTCTGCACTGCTGTGGCCTCACCTTGAGTACTTTGTTCAGTTTTGAGCACCACGATGTAAAGAGGACATCAAGCTATCGGAGAGCGTTCAAAGCCACGAGGATGGTGAAGGGTCTGGAAAGGATGACTTATGAGGAGCGGCTGAGGTCACTTGGATTATTCAGCTTGGAGAAGAGGCGGCTGAGGGGTGACCTCATTGCAGTCTACAGCTTCCTTATAAGGGGACGAGATAGGGCAGGTACTGATCTCTTCACTCCTGTAACCAATGACAGGACTCAGGGAAATGGCAGGAAGCTGAATCAGGGGACGTTTAGGTTAGATATCAGGAAAAGATTTTTCACCCAGCGGGTGGTTGAACACTGGAACAAGCTCCCCAGGGCAGTGGTCACAGCACCAAGCCTGTGCTCAAGAAGCGTTAGGATGATGCTCTCAGGCACTTGGTGTGATTCTGGGGGTGCCTTACACAGGAACAGGAGTTGGATTCCATGATCCTCATGGGTCCCTTCCAATTCAACATATTCTACGATTCTATGATTCCAATTCTGAGGATTGTTAGTGCTTAAACTCTGGCATCCTTTTAGAGCATCAAGCATTCCTACTGATTTGTTCTTCTATGATGGTAGTCATTCTTTTCCATTTGGAAAGTGAACTAAAATGTCCTGCTCAGCAAAAATATGTTTTCTAATTCCGTAGTCTTGAAGCAAGTTTCTCTCATTGATGAGAATGAATTCTTATCAAGATCACTTATCTCAGTCTGGGACACAAAACTGAGTAAAGGAGAGAGATTCTTGAAGTTTCAAAGGAACTCTTAGAAAAAAAAA